>NC_088871.1:24275672-24380207 GCF_032884065.1 Artemia franciscana
AATTCCCATAATTTGCTTGTACAAATCACCCCCAAATCTTATATAAGTATTGTATAAAACAAATTCCAATAACTCAAAAATCATATCCAAGCTGTAACATCTCAAGTTAACTGTAGTATTAAAGCAGTTTGTCCATATGGCTTTTTTATTATAACTGTCTATTTTTAAGAACCTTTTACTAGATAAGAGGAAAGATTTCTTTATAACAGTTTTTAAATTATCTAACACTAAATTGAGTGATAAATTAGTATACATTGTCGCAAAATCGAAAGACTCAATTCTTTTAGCTGAAACCATTGTTAAAGAATCTATCACCTGCAGTGAATTATTAACACTCCAATATGGATTAAAATTCGAAAATTTTTTAATACCAGAACAATAGGTTTTAAGTTTATTTACAATTTCCTTTAAAATTAAAGAGAGGTCAGTAGCAGCAATGCGGGTTGGACATTTAGCTGCTCCAGCAATAAACCGTGGTTTAGGGGGATTCTTATGAAATTTTACAGTCCAATATAGGAAAGGGAACTTTTTATCATTGTCATTTATTTTAATATTAAAATTTTTAAAAAGTATTTCTTCAGTCTTTTCAATTAAATTCTCATCCTCTATATTTACCTTTTCATAAACATTAGTTGTGCCTAACTCCCTTTTTAAGATATCACAATACAGCTTCTGACAAATTATGGCAAAATTATTATTAGCTTTATCCACTGGCACAATTACAAATTCATTCTTTAGATTAGCAATTGCTTGTTTAATCTTCGCATTATAAAATAATGATTTAGTGTTACTATTTTTTAAGTTAGAATATATTTTATTTCTTACTCTACTAATAATTAAATTCTTCCAACTTTGAAAACTCTCTTTATTTTTATTCTCTTTCTTACACCACTTATCAATAAATAAATCAAAATCATTTTCCAAGCCATCAAGAACACTCGATGGTTTCAGATGATGAGAAAGACGGAAATTTGCCCCTTTATTCATTATAATTTGAAGATCATCTTGCTTTATTATTGACAAGTCCCCTGTTATAACATGTTTGTAAGTAGGATTTACAAATGGGCCAAGTTGCTTACAATTACAAACCGGTTTCCAATTTATATCGCTATCTAGTTTTTTTAGTATTAAATTATAATTAAAAATAATTTGCCCAATAGTTTTTGAAAATTTATAAGTTAAAACTGGACTATCATTATAATTTAAATTACTAGGAAGGGCCTGTTTCACATGCCGCTGATTTAAAATTTCTGGTAAATTAATATCTTCAATCTGCTTACAAGTAAAATTAATAGGTAAATATAATCTGTTATCCTTATTACTAATCTTATCGAACTTTTTCTTTTTTGAAATAAATTTCGTTTTAGATAGAATGCAAATTGTATCACATATTACTTTAAAATTATAATCAAGAGCTGTATTATTCTTCACAATCCAGAAAAGTTTGATTAAATTCCTCTTGGATAAATTATTTAGACACTTTATTACAGAAATCATACCCCTAGATTCAAGTAGCTGGCATAGATCTATAGAAAGCATATGTACATCTAATTCATTTTTTCTATTATTTTTCCTATGTCCTCTCGATCGTTTTTTACGTTTGGTAGGACAAGTAAAAGAAGGATGGTCCATAAAACCATCAATACATTTAACAACAACATGAGACATGTCACCATATTTTGCTACACGATCATTTAACCCAAAAGGATAAGCTGTACCAAGAGTATGGATCCAGAAATCCTCCTGTTTACGTAGTCTATTATTCTTCTCTTCTTTATTTAAATTTTCTAATTCTAAATTTTCTAAAATTGTGACAGTTATATCTGATATGGAACATTTACCATTACTACAATGTTGAACTAGATAGTTATTAGTTTTTTCATTATTAACTGTTGTCTTGTGTCCAGAAAATCTTTTATATATATTATTAGTTGTTTCCCCCACATATTGTAGGCAGCATTTATTACATTCTAATAGGTAAATTACATTGGTTGTTCTACAATTAACATTACCACGTAACTTGCATGCAAAATTTTTATTATACAATGTACTTTTAACAGAAGTCCGTGGGACAAAATGATCTTGGCAAAGAAAACAACGACTTTTACACTTACTAACTTTCAAAAAATCGTTCCGAGTTCCGAGGCTAATATTTGTGTTTTGTTGCATAAAAAGTTATTGAAAATAAATCCAAAACAAACCAACATCCAAATCAAAATCCAACAATCAAAGTCCAGAAAACATGCCAAGGTCAATAGGTCAATAGGTCAATAAATACATAAGCAAAAAGATGAAAGAACATGAAATTTGCATAAGTGCCATCTCACCAATAATTAACAATATCAGGTTAAAAACCTGGACCAGGGTAAAGGTCTGTCGGGGAGAAAACTAAAAAAAATTTTCTCCACCAGCACTGGATCCAACCTGGAGTAATATCATGAAAAGAGAAATCACCAATGCTACAGCACAAACACAAAAAAAAAAAAAAAAAAAAAAAAAAAAAAAAAAAAAAAAAAAAAAAAAAAAAAAAAAAAAAGGAGACAGAAGGAGAAAAGGAAGACTGTTTTCCTAAATTAGTGATTAATATAGACCAGCACTTGAATGAGGCCTTAACCCTACTCATCCATACAATCACATAGGTCAAACAGCATAGCCACACACAATCAACCATAAAGAATAATCCATGGACAGGCAGTCATGTCGTCAATAAGTATAAGTCGTCATTTACCAAACCATAGAAAAAATAATATAGACAAATAATTCAGAGGCAACACCCAACATAAGGGCTCATCAGGAGAATACACTGGCCTATATAGGGTTTCGCCACTCTAAATTCCCTACCCAGCACAGTGTTGTGGCTACCACAGAATATCCATGGCATCCCCACGTCAGGTATCACCCCCAAAATACATGTCTATGAAAAAAAAACACAGCAAATGTAAAACAACCAAGTAAAACCAAAACAAGCTTATCCTGTTAATATATCCCTCCCTTTAGCAACAATAGGTAAACTAAATATTAAAAATTTTACCAAATCACAAATATTAACACATTGCAAAAAACCTGAATGAACTAAACAATTATATAATTCATCTTTACCATGTGGCTAATTTTTTAAAAATTCCGCTCAAATAGAAACACAATTCAAAATAAATGGCGCTGTGACAACATTTCTCGAACCTCCGAAATTAGTCAAAAAATTTCTTTAAGTATTTCTAGATAATTCTTTTGATATTTATTTAAAAGTTCGTTATAATGAAAACTAAATTTTTTAAATTGCCAAGTTAATTTATTTGCAGAAAAACCTCTTGATATCAATTTTTGGCTTAAGATTTTACATCTATTTTTAAAATCAATATAATTACTACAAATCCTTGCATAACGAAGTAACTGTGAGAAAAACGCTGAATATGTGATATTTGAGTGTATATTACTTTCAGGGAATGGGAAACTAATCACTTCAAAATCAAAATCATCCGTTTTATTATACATTTTAAAACTTAATTTATTATTATCACAAATATTAATATTTAAATCTAAGAAATGATCTTCATGACCAGCGCCATGACTAGGCTCAAGAATAAGCTCTGATGGATATATATTTTTAGAAATATCAATGAAATCCTTACAATTTAAGACCAAAATATCATCTAAATATCTTTTATTATTTGACAAAGCATGTTTTAAATTAATTGGATTATTCTTATCCATCATATATTTATATTCTAGTTGACTTAAAAACAAGTCAGCTATAAATGGGCTGGCATTCCCCCCCATGGGAATTCCCATAATTTGCTTGTACAAATCACCCCCAAATCTTATATAAGTATTGTATAAAACAAATTCCAATAACTCAAAAATCATATCCAAGCTGTAACATCTCAAGTTAACTGTAGTATTAAAGCAGTTTGTCCATATGGCTTTTTTATTATAACTGTCTATTTTTAAGAACCTTTTACTAGATAAGAGGAAAGATTTCTTTATAACAGTTTTTAAATTATCTAACACTAAATTGAGTGATAAATTAGTATACATTGTCGCAAAATCGAAAGACTCAATTCTTTTAGCTGAAACCATTGTTAAAGAATCTATCACCTGCAGTGAATTATTAACACTCCAATATGGATTAAAATTCGAAAATTTTTTAATACCAGAACAATAGGTTTTAAGTTTATTTACAATTTCCTTTAAAATTAAAGAGAGGTCAGTAGCAGCAATGCGGGTTGGACATTTAGCTGCTCCAGCAATAAACCGTGGTTTAGGGGGATTCTTATGAAATTTTACAGTCCAATATAGGAAAGGGAACTTTTTATCATTGTCATTTATTTTAATATTAAAATTTTTAAAAAGTATTTCTTCAGTCTTTTCAATTAAATTCTCATCCTCTATATTTACCTTTTCATAAACATTAGTTGTGCCTAACTCCCTTTTTAAGATATCACAATACAGCTTCTGACAAATTATGGCAAAATTATTATTAGCTTTATCCACTGGCACAATTACAAATTCATTCTTTAGATTAGCAATTGCTTGTTTAATCTTCGCATTATAAAATAATGATTTAGTGTTACTATTTTTTAAGTTAGAATATATTTTATTTCTTACTCTACTAATAATTAAATTCTTCCAACTTTGAAAACTCTCTTTATTTTTATTCTCTTTCTTACACCACTTATCAATAAATAAATCAAAATCATTTTCCAAGCCATCAAGAACACTCGATGGTTTCAGATGATGAGAAAGACGGAAATTTGCCCCTTTATTCATTATAATTTGAAGATCATCTTGCTTTATTATTGACAAGTCCCCTGTTATAACATGTTTGTAAGTAGGATTTACAAATGGGCCAAGTTGCTTACAATTACAAACCGGTTTCCAATTTATATCGCTATCTAGTTTTTTTAGTATTAAATTATAATTAAAAATAATTTGCCCAATAGTTTTTGAAAATTTATAAGTTAAAACTGGACTATCATTATAATTTAAATTACTAGGAAGGGCCTGTTTCACATGCCGCTGATTTAAAATTTCTGGTAAATTAATATCTTCAATCTGCTTACAAGTAAAATTAATAGGTAAATATAATCTGTTATCCTTATTACTAATCTTATCGAACTTTTTCTTTTTTGAAATAAATTTCGTTTTAGATAGAATGCAAATTGTATCACATATTACTTTAAAATTATAATCAAGAGCTGTATTATTCTTCACAATCCAGAAAAGTTTGATTAAATTCCTCTTGGATAAATTATTTAGACACTTTATTACAGAAATCATACCCCTAGATTCAAGTAGCTGGCATAGATCTATAGAAAGCATATGTACATCTAATTCATTTTTTCTATTATTTTTCCTATGTCCTCTCGATCGTTTTTTACGTTTGGTAGGACAAGTAAAAGAAGGATGGTCCATAAAACCATCAATACATTTAACAACAACATGAGACATGTCACCATATTTTGCTACACGATCATTTAACCCAAAAGGATAAGCTGTACCAAGAGTATGGATCCAGAAATCCTCCTGTTTACGTAGTCTATTATTCTTCTCTTCTTTATTTAAATTTTCTAATTCTAAATTTTCTAAAATTGTGACAGTTATATCTGATATGGAACATTTACCATTACTACAATGTTGAACTAGATAGTTATTAGTTTTTTCATTATTAACTGTTGTCTTGTGTCCAGAAAATCTTTTATATATATTATTAGTTGTTTCCCCCACATATTGTAGGCAGCATTTATTACATTCTAATAGGTAAATTACATTGGTTGTTCTACAATTAACATTACCACGTAACTTGCATGCAAAATTTTTATTATACAATGTACTTTTAACAGAAGTCCGTGGGACAAAATGATCTTGGCAAAGAAAACAACGACTTTTACACTTACTAACTTTCAAAAAATCGTTCCGAGTTCCGAGGCTAATATTTGTGTTTTGTTGCATAAAAAGTTATTGAAAATAAATCCAAAACAAACCAACATCCAAATCAAAATCCAACAATCAAAGTCCAGAAAACATGCCAAGGTCAATAGGTCAATAGGTCAATAAATACATAAGCAAAAAGATGAAAGAACATGAAATTTGCATAAGTGCCATCTCACCAATAATTAACAATATCAGGTTAAAAACCTGGACCAGGGTAAAGGTCTGTCGGGGAGAAAACTAAAAAAAATTTTCTCCACCAGCACTGGATCCAACCTGGAGTAATATCATGAAAAGAGAAATCACCAATGCTACAGCACAAACACAAAAAAAAAAAAAAAAAAAAAAAAAAAAAAAAAAAAAAAAAAAAAAAAAAAAAAAAAAAAGGAGACAGAAGGAGAAAAGGAAGACTGTTTTCCTAAATTAGTGATTAATATAGACCAGCACTTGAATGAGGCCTTAACCCTACTCATCCATACAATCACATAGGTCAAACAGCATAGCCACACACAATCAACCATAAAGAATAATCCATGGACAGGCAGTCATGTCGTCAATAAGTATAAGTCGTCATTTACCAAACCATAGAAAAAATAATATAGACAAATAATTCAGAGGCAACACCCAACATAAGGGCTCATCAGGAGAATACACTGGCCTATATAGGGTTTCGCCACTCTAAATTCCCTACCCAGCACAGTGTTGTGGCTACCACAGAATATCCATGGCATCCCCACGTCAGGTATCACCCCCAAAATACATGTCTATGAAAAAAAAACACAGCAAATGTAAAACAACCAAGTAAAACCAAAACAAGCTTATCCTGTTAATATATCCCTCCCTTTAGCAACAATAGGTAAACTAAATATTAAAAATTTTACCAAATCACAAATATTAACACATTGCAAAAAACCTGAATGAACTAAACAATTATATAATTCATCTTTACCATGTGGCTAATTTTTTAAAAATTCCGCTCAAATAGAAACACAATTCAAAATAAATGGCGCTGTGACAACATTTCTCGAACCTCCGAAATTAGTCAAAAAATTTCTTTAAGTATTTCTAGATAATTCTTTTGATATTTATTTAAAAGTTCGTTATAATGAAAACTAAATTTTTTAAATTGCCAAGTTAATTTATTTGCAGAAAAACCTCTTGATATCAATTTTTGGCTTAAGATTTTACATCTATTTTTAAAATCAATATAATTACTACAAATCCTTGCATAACGAAGTAACTGTGAGAAAAACGCTGAATATGTGATATTTGAGTGTATATTACTTTCAGGGAATGGGAAACTAATCACTTCAAAATCAAAATCATCCGTTTTATTATACATTTTAAAACTTAATTTATTATTATCACAAATATTAATATTTAAATCTAAGAAATGATCTTCATGACCAGCGCCATGACTAGGCTCAAGAATAAGCTCTGATGGATATATATTTTTAGAAATATCAATGAAATCCTTACAATTTAAGACCAAAATATCATCTAAATATCTTTTATTATTTGACAAAGCATGTTTTAAATTAATTGGATTATTCTTATCCATCATATATTTATATTCTAGTTGACTTAAAAACAAGTCAGCTATAAATGGGCTGGCATTCCCCCCCATGGGAATTCCCATAATTTGCTTGTACAAATCACCCCCAAATCTTATATAAGTATTGTATAAAACAAATTCCAATAACTCAAAAATCATATCCAAGCTGTAACATCTCAAGTTAACTGTAGTATTAAAGCAGTTTGTCCATATGGCTTTTTTATTATAACTGTCTATTTTTAAGAACCTTTTACTAGATAAGAGGAAAGATTTCTTTATAACAGTTTTTAAATTATCTAACACTAAATTGAGTGATAAATTAGTATACATTGTCGCAAAATCGAAAGACTCAATTCTTTTAGCTGAAACCATTGTTAAAGAATCTATCACCTGCAGTGAATTATTAACACTCCAATATGGATTAAAATTCGAAAATTTTTTAATACCAGAACAATAGGTTTTAAGTTTATTTACAATTTCCTTTAAAATTAAAGAGAGGTCAGTAGCAGCAATGCGGGTTGGACATTTAGCTGCTCCAGCAATAAACCGTGGTTTAGGGGGATTCTTATGAAATTTTACAGTCCAATATAGGAAAGGGAACTTTTTATCATTGTCATTTATTTTAATATTAAAATTTTTAAAAAGTATTTCTTCAGTCTTTTCAATTAAATTCTCATCCTCTATATTTACCTTTTCATAAACATTAGTTGTGCCTAACTCCCTTTTTAAGATATCACAATACAGCTTCTGACAAATTATGGCAAAATTATTATTAGCTTTATCCACTGGCACAATTACAAATTCATTCTTTAGATTAGCAATTGCTTGTTTAATCTTCGCATTATAAAATAATGATTTAGTGTTACTATTTTTTAAGTTAGAATATATTTTATTTCTTACTCTACTAATAATTAAATTCTTCCAACTTTGAAAACTCTCTTTATTTTTATTCTCTTTCTTACACCACTTATCAATAAATAAATCAAAATCATTTTCCAAGCCATCAAGAACACTCGATGGTTTCAGATGATGAGAAAGACGGAAATTTGCCCCTTTATTCATTATAATTTGAAGATCATCTTGCTTTATTATTGACAAGTCCCCTGTTATAACATGTTTGTAAGTAGGATTTACAAATGGGCCAAGTTGCTTACAATTACAAACCGGTTTCCAATTTATATCGCTATCTAGTTTTTTTAGTATTAAATTATAATTAAAAATAATTTGCCCAATAGTTTTTGAAAATTTATAAGTTAAAACTGGACTATCATTATAATTTAAATTACTAGGAAGGGCCTGTTTCACATGCCGCTGATTTAAAATTTCTGGTAAATTAATATCTTCAATCTGCTTACAAGTAAAATTAATAGGTAAATATAATCTGTTATCCTTATTACTAATCTTATCGAACTTTTTCTTTTTTGAAATAAATTTCGTTTTAGATAGAATGCAAATTGTATCACATATTACTTTAAAATTATAATCAAGAGCTGTATTATTCTTCACAATCCAGAAAAGTTTGATTAAATTCCTCTTGGATAAATTATTTAGACACTTTATTACAGAAATCATACCCCTAGATTCAAGTAGCTGGCATAGATCTATAGAAAGCATATGTACATCTAATTCATTTCAGAAGAAAGAAAGAAAATAGATTCCGAACATCAAACTTCATAAAAATTATGACAATAACCATATGAAAAATCTAATAAAATATTTGCTGACCAGAGGGTTTTGTCTCGTATTCGATTGATTTTGTATGGCTTTTCCTTTAGTTATTTTAATATAATTCTTCACTCTACAGAACAATTGCACGCCCACTAGATGGAAAGTTGTCAAAAGGGCAAGCCATCATGATCATTATGCTATGCTGGTTGTACTCTACTCCGTTTACTTTACTTCCTTTTTTTGAAGTCTGGGGCCGTTTTGTTCCAGGTAATCTCTTGTTTTTGTATCCCAATATTGCTTTATGCCAAATTTAAGATATTTTTGGACTTCTTTCTTAATTGCGATACAAATGTAAAAAGGGAAAAATAAGCTCTATGTTGGTTTAATGTTGGTAGAATGTTGGTGGAATGTTGGCTTAATTTATTTTTACAGAAATAAATTTATTTTACTTATTTTAAAGTTTGACTCTTTCTCTCAACTCTACTTTTTAAAACAGTAAAAAACTTTAGCGTAAAGAGCGGGATGTTGATGAGGAAGCAGCCCCTTTCATATACGAAGTAATTTCTGTTTGTTGTAAGTTTTAATGTCGCTCCTTACTTTCAGTTAAAAAAACTTGTTTTTTATTTAATTTCTGAACGTTTTTGAATTAATGCATGTTTTGATTTTGGCTCTCCGCAGAGGAATAATTAAAACGAAACTTTCATGTTTAATTTTTTTTGGCTAAATGGCTTTCTCATAGTTTCGATCGAATGATTTTGAGAAAAAAGGAGTTGGGGAGGAAGGCTAGTTTCTCTCAAATTTTTTGGTTACTTAAAAAGGCAACTACAACTTTTAATTTTTTACATATATGAGGGGGTTCACCCCCTCGTCAGTACCTCGCTCTTTACACTAAAGCTTAGATTGTGTCCCAATTCATTCAGAATGACCCCTGAATCACCAACGCCGTAGAACAAATAGTTGAAATTACTAAAAATACTTTAGCGTAAAGAGCGAAGTATTAGGAGGAGGTGAGCCCCTCATATGTGTAACAATTTCTGTTCGTTTTAAGTTTTAATGCTGCTCCTTACTTCCAACTGAAAAAACTTTTTCATATTTATTTTTTCATTGTTTTTTTTTTTTAATAATGTTAGAAAATCCTGCGCTCCCTTCATGGAAATTTTCTTCTCCCATGACAAATTCTTCGATGGAAAGTTCCCCCAACATATCCTCCTCTTCTCAACCCCTCCCCCAGCCAAAACACCCCCCCGAAAACGTCTGTACACTTCCCAATAACCATTACTATATGTAAGCACTGGTCAAAGCTTGTAACTTGTAGCCCCTCCCACGGGGAATGTAGGGTCCCCGTAAGTGGTCCCCAAGGACATAGTTATAAGGCTATTCAGCTACGCTGAACAAAATAGCTATCTCAGAGTTTTGATCCGTTGACTTTGGGGAAATAATTAGCGTGGGAGGGGGCCTAGGTGCCCTCCAATTTTTTGGTTACTTAAAAAGGGCACTAGAACTTTTCATTTCCGTTAGAATGAGCCCTCTCACAACATTTTAGGACCACTGGGTCGATACGATCACCCCTGGGGATCGGCACATTTTTGTAGATAGGCGCTTGAAATTTTACAATAGGGTTCTCTGATACGCTGAATCTGATGGTGATTTTCGTTAAGATTCTGTGACTTTTAGGGGATGTTTCCGCCTACTTTCTAACATAAGGCAAATTTTCTCAGGCTCGTAACTTTTGATAGGTAAGACTAAACTTGATGAAACTTATATATTTAAAATCAGCATTAAAATGCGATTCTTTTGATGTAACTATTGGTATCAAAATTCAATTTTTTAGAGTTTTGGTTACTATTGAGCCGGGTCGCTCCTTACTACAGTTCGTTACCACGAACTGTTTGATAAGTGGCAATAGCTTCTGTAGCGTTAAAGAGTGAGCATTTGACGGCTAAGGCTGTTTAAGAAGTGTAATACGAGTTGCAAGATCAAGAAATTCAGACATGAAGTATTATATACAAATCAGACTTCACTGAAGTTTCATAAATTAGCTATGGATTTAAGGTACAAGAAAATTTGTTTAATTTAAGGTTTACAGCTTGATTTAAATTAAATTTCAAATTGCCTATTTTGTCGGATTGATTCAAATATCAGTCAATTTAACCGATCATTTTGATTAAAAGAACATTTTTGAGAAGTTAATATATTTTTCTCATCCTTTTTTTATCCGTCGTTCAGTCATGGTAATGAAGCTAAAAAAAGAAATGTGGATAAAATTCCGATAAACACTCATATCAATTAGTTTGCAAAACTCTTGAAAAGTAGCCCAATAAATTTAAGAATAGAACAAAGGCCGGACAATTGACAGCGTGTCGCCGATAATTTTTCGTGTGAGCGCCGCAGAAAATTTTTCAGTACTGTCGACGGCGTGTCGCCGACAGTGTAATTGTGTCCACCACCTCTAAATTTCATTTTGGCGTGGCCTCGGGGTTTTACAGCCAATACCCACATACTGATTGGAATACAATTTGATTTTTTTTTTTTTTTCAGAGGGGTTTCTGACTTCATGCACTTTTGACTATATTACTGAAGATTCAAGTACAAGGTTTTTCGTTGCAACAATATTCTTTACGTCGTATTGTATTCCCATGAGCTTGATAATTTTCTTCTATTCAAGAATTGTTGGACAAGTTTGGAAACATGAACAGCTGTTAAAAGAGCAGGTTAGTTGGTTATGTCTCATTTCTTTATAGTAGCTCGTTTATTGGAGAGATGGGGGTTCGACAATGCTCTAAAATCAAAGAAGTTGGGCTTCTTGAAGTTGGATCCCTTTTAAAAGGTTTTGAAATGGAGGCTCATGTTCCTTTGCAACCTTGGTCATTGTATGCAAAAACTGAAAATTTTGGATTTACTTCTACAGTAGTTCCATTTTTTTTGCAATCAATAGCAACACATAGCGCCATCAGGGGCAGATCTAGTGGGTAGTATTTTGGATCTATAAAGATATATTGAAGGTCCGTCCTGAGCAAAGCACATATAGGAATGTAAAAAGACTTTAATAAAACGGGTGAACGGAAATTTTAATCAAATTAAAAGTTAATGTCGGGCGCACGTTAGTTTTTCGTCCCATTCACATTGGCGTGAAAAATCCGCTAAATTTACTTTACATAAATTATACTTTCACTTAGCTCACGTGTCCAAGTGTACTTAGAAAGTTGAACATTTTTCAACTTAGTGAAATTTATTCAATTGAGAAATTTATTATTGCCTATGCTTGAAAAATGGGATCATTTGAAAATATGAACATTGATTTTATTAGAAATAGGCCATATTTTTTCTCTTCAAAGAACAAAAATTACAAGAGCGATTTACCAGATGGGCAACTCATTTTGAATTTTGCCATGATTATTATGTGTATCTGGGATTGCGTGTTCAATGTTTAATCTTTTTAATCTAGTGAATAAAACTTTAGACATGGGTCTATAGAATAATAAAATTTTAAAATTTGTTTAGCAAGTTCGAAGCATGACCTAAATTGTTTGATAAGTGAGAGAATACACCTATTACTGGCTACCTCCTTTTTTCTTGTACCTATCACACTTTTTCATTATTATTATTGATGGAAAACTAATGTAAGATACTACATGTTTTTCATAGATTTTCAGTTTTTACTGTTAGGCGCTATAGAAAAACAATAGAGGCCATATTCTGCAACAATTTGTTGTAAGGTTTTGCCAATTATGAGGAGTTTTGCCAAGTTTCAGGATAGAAGAAATAGCAAAACTGGGAAGAATTCACCCTTCCATGTATCTCTTTGAATTTTAATAGACTGTAGTTGAAACTAGCCTAGCTGTATGTCAGAATAAATGTTTTTAGGTGTTATTTATTGGTACATTTTCAAATTTTAACATTAGCTGATAGTTCGGATTTTTCTTTTTTTAATTTTGGAGGTGAAAGCTGTGACATTTCAGTCAGTATTACACACTATCATTGAAAGCAGGGGCTTAATTGACAAGGATGTAAGGGAAATTCAAAATGTTTGCTTAATCCAAAACGCTATTTTTTGAATGATAAAAATAGTACTTATGTTTCAATATGAATAGGAACATTTTAATGTGAAGGGACCCAAGTAAAATCCCAGAACTTATGCTACTGAACTTAAGCTACTTAGGGCAATGGGCGTCCGGCATAAAACAATTCTAAAATTACTAATTCGAGAAAGTTCAAACAGTTCAGCAGTTCGACAAAGAGTCCTAATTGGATTCATTTAAAAATAAAAGTTCTCTGTCCTGGATTAACCTCTCGATGCTTTACCTGTTACAGTTTGTATGATGGAAAGCTAATGCGGTTTTTGTCGTTATTTAGGCACTAAATTGTACTACTTACAGAGGCGGAGGGGCGGAAAATACTGATGGGGAGACAGATTTTTATTGGTCCCCCTCCAAAATATTAATTCGACCTCCTTCCCAGATCACCAGGGTTACTCAGAAACGTCTTCAAACTAAAATGTAAGTTTTTTTAAACGTGGATGAACTTTTGTTCGGCGTGCAACACGTTTTAAATGTCATTGAAACGCATCAGGTTTACAGATATATTTTAATACAACTGGTGTAAGCCAGTTGACAAATATGCTTTACTAAAAAGTGTCAAAATAGAGTTCATCTTTCGTTTTTAGATGTTGCCTTTTATGCTACAAAAACTATGAAGTGAAGCTATTCACTTAATCTGTTTCCTCCTTATGTCACATCACCTCCTCACTCTCAGTCATCCCTAGTCTAAGCAACTTAGTCCTCTTGACATTAATTTTGAACCTATGTTTGTGCTCTGAACTCGTAAAAATCATATGGATTTTTTTATTTATCCAACATACTTATATATAACACTTAAATCGTCTTCATAATCTAAATCTGATAATGTTTTGTCTTCCCTTTTGTTACCCTTCCCCAATAGCATTTGACGTGTCGCTTAGGCCGAAGACCATCAGTATGACCCATAGAAACAGATATAGAACACAACCCCGCTTAAAACCTGGTTTCACATAGAACCAACCACCAATCTTACTTCTTACCTAAATCGTAGCAGTATCATTTTTGCACGCAGTACTAATCACCTGAATATACATATCAAACAGTTCGTGGTAACGAACGGTAGTAAGGAGCGACCCGGCTCAATAGTAACCAAAACTCTAAAAAATTGAATTTTGATACCAACAGCTACATCAAAAGAATCGCATTTTAATGCTAATTTTAAATATATAAGTTTCATTAAGTTTAGTTTTACCCATCAACAGTTACGAGCCTGAGAAAATGTGCCTTATTTTAGAAAATAGGGGGAAACACCCCGTAAAAGTCATAGAATTTTAACGAAAATCACACCATCAGATTCACTGTATCAGAGAGCCCTATTGTAGAAGTTTCAAACTCCTATCTACAAAAATGTGGAATTTTTGAATTTTTTGCCAGAAAGCAGATCACGGATGCGTGTTTATTTTTTTTTTTATTTTTTTTTTTTTTTTTCAGGGGTGATCGTATTGACCCAATGGTCCTAGAATGTTGCGAGAGGAATCATTCTAACGGAAATCAAAAGTTCTAGTGCCCTTTTTAAGTGACCAAAAACGGGAGGGCACCTAGGCCCCCTCCCACGCTAATTATTTTCCTAAAGTCAACGGATCAAAATTCTGAGATTTTAAGATAGCCATTTTATTCAGGGTAGTCGAAAAGCCTTATAGCTATGTCTTTGGGGACGACTTACTCCCCCACAGTCCCCATGGGAAGGGCTACAAGTTACAAACTTTGACTAGTACTTACATATAGTAATGGTTATTGGGTAATGGTAAGTGTACAGACGTTTCCAGGGGAATTTTTTGGTTGGAGGAGGGGCTGAGAAGAGGGGGATATGTTGGGGAAACTTCCATCAAGGAATTTGTTATGGGGGAAGAAAATTTCCATGAAGGGAGCGTAGGATTTTCTAGCTTTATTTAAAAAAAATAATGAAAAAATAAATATGAAAATTTTTTCAACTGGAAGTAAGGAGCAGCAATAAAACTTAAAACGAACAGAAATTATTATGCATATGAGGGGCTCACCTCCTCCTAATACTTCGCTCTTTACGCTAAAGTATTTTAGTAATTTCCACTATTTATTCTACGGCTTTTGTGATTCAGGGGTCATTCTTAATGAATTGGGACAAAATTTAAGCTTTAGTGTAAAGAGCGAGGTACTGACGAGGGGGGTGAACCCCTCATATGTGCTTCTGAGTGCAGAACACGTTATGTCGACCTCGGAGAAAATTCTTTCTGCCTCACATGTTGAAACTGGAAGCGTCGCAAGGATTGTGAGCAATGCAAAGATGTTCGGGAAAATTTGCTCCTGACAGCCGTTGAGAGCCGAAATAGCCGTTTTCGGCCTCTCTGTTGCTATGTTCGACCAGTGGTTCTTCCAGATCAGGAATTCAACTTTCAAATCAGTACATGTGCCACTTAAAAGGTCCTTGTACTTCTAGTACCCTTCCTTCAGATCGTCCTAATTCTTGCTATGGACAATTGTTGGAATTAATGATGAATGTTTAGCCGTATGAGCGAAATGGGAGCTGTATCTTACCAAAAATCAAGGAGAATGGCATCAATGGTTGGGATGAATGCCACCATCCTGTAGTGGCTTTCTGGATCCACATTGGGTACTTCCGTTCGGTACATAGAGCGCGAGGCTATGCATGGTTGAACGACTTTCATGGCAACATCGATATTTTTTGCCATATTCTCAACTTCCTTATAGAGACACTGGAACTCAGTTCCTGCACGGGCTCGCATTCCCTCTAATGTTGTCTTGACGCTGCTTATGAGTTCTAAGGCTCTGACAAGATCGTCGTCCTTTTGTTGAAGTGACTCTGCCGATGGTTTCATTGGAGATGAAAACGAATTCGAGCAGACCAGTCCGATCAACGTGTCTGGTTTCTCGATGCAAGAACGTAGTAAATGTGCTATGCTGCTGGCTTCTCGGTCAAGCTAGCCTTCAATATCATCCAGAGTGGAAACAACAGACGACAAGGAATCCCAGAACAGACTAATTGCTTCATGCCTCTGTACAAATCTTATGGTACAAGGACCAATCTGGGTCTCAGCTCTACAGTTGTCTGACATTAGATGTTTCTTCAGAAGCCTTGTTTGTTTGGCACTCGAGCTGAAATGAGAGATAGTCTCTTGTACGACATCTTGTGCATTCTGTAGAATTGGGACAGCAACTATCTTCGAGCACGATAGATTAGTGGCATGGCTTACACAATGAAAATAACCTACAAATTTGTAACTCCGCTTTATTTCACCAGCAGTCTCATTTACTAAGCTTAAAATGCTAGCGGCTTTTTCATAACCTTGGCCGATGCACTTTGTCATGCCTGAGCCAGATTTGGTGACTTCACTTAAAAGTAGCCTGCCGAGGCTTTTGCCGTCTAGCCCTTATTCAAAATTTTGGCTTGTGTTGGTCTTTTCATCTTCAGAGAGCCCCGATAAGGTTTGAAAAGCGTTGAATATGGCAACATGATCCTCTCTGATTACGTAACCTTTCTGATTTGTATCCCTTGTCTGGCTATGGGTGGATTCTTTAGCAATGAGACACCAAATTCTTCCTATGTTCACTTTTCTGACTGCTTTAGACCTTATAAGTTCTCCAATCGTCCTGATTAGTCTATTTTGGATCTGCTTACTGGTGTATTTTGCGTTTCCAGGAGCAGCATCTACAAGCCTTTGAAGCAGAGAATTGGCCCCCTGAACACGATGCCGAAGTAGGTGACGAAAATTACCATCATTTTCTGCTGAGACTACATTAGGGCCCTGATTATCGAGTTTACCATCGTCCCAGTGGCCACGGAGGGGTATATTCTGTACCCCGCAAAGTTTAATTGTTTCCATAATGCTTGTAAATAGTTCACAGTTTTGGTGTATTTGTTTTATTCATTCAGAGTCCAAGGCATTCCTGATATCTTGATGGCCTTGCTTGAACAAAGCTAAAAGTACTGCAGCTTTACACTGGTGATTCATATGATACTGTTTTCCAGTCAGATTTAAGTAGTCTTTCAGGGGTGCTAAGACGAGCCGACCCATTTTTGCCCCCTACTCCCACCCCCAGACAGAGCCGACCACCGTCCGCCACTATTGGAGATTCTCATTATGACACAAACACTACACCAAAGTCCCTCATGTTCTTGGTGACGGCTCACCGGAAGCCAGGAAAATCGGGCAAGGAGCTGAGTGTTAACTCGACGAGTAACTTCACCACCCTTTTGTCTTTGTATTGAAGTTGGAACTTCGGCTTGGTTCTTAGGCTTCCATCTTTCTTTGAGACAAAACGCAATATCTCAAGATGTTAGTTGGTTTGTTTCCTTTAGTATCACTGCGAAGCCGAAGTCAGAGAAAGGTTTGATGCCAGTGTCAAGCGAGAAGGATGTACTGCTGCTTGGGTGTGTCATCTCCATCTGCCGCATATTGGCTATTGTGCTATCTTTCGATCCTTCTTTTAGTTGATCAGAATGTTTCACTTCAATGTATGTGTCAGAATGGTTGGAAAAAGTCGGTAGTGACAGCTTTCTGTTCTTGGTGGAGCAGGTAGACAGTGTCTCTGTAGTTGAATCTGTGTGAGAACTAGAGGTAACGGGTAACGGCAAACTTGAAGTTATCGTCAGAGTCTTTGAATTTGAATGAGCATCCCAAACTGAGGGAAACGACAGACTGGAGGCATCTGAAGGAAATGTTATTGTTTTTTTTATGTTAAAGAAAACCCTTTTAAAAAATACTAGCGAAGGTAGGTGACCCAAAATAATTGATATTCCTCTCAACACTCGTCGACAGTAAATTGACAGTGTCGAGGCAAAATTAATTTTCTGAGTTAGGTTTTCTTCTGAACAAATTTATAAGGTTTCATTAATTCTGTTGGATCAGTATATTGACCTCCAGCGCTCAATAAAGTCCTAAATGATCAATTCTGAGCATTCCTCTTGTGAGAACCAGTAAGGTCATTTTTTCTGGTTAGACTCCCCCCCCCCCGACCCCATGGATATCTTCTTGGCCTAAATTGCTCTTAATTCTTTTATTCATCTAATTTCAACCAAAATTGCTATATAGGTAAAATAAATAGATCGACGGATTTATCACACGAAATCCCTATTGGGCTATTCGCTATTTAATTAGTCACAAAACTAAAATTAGGAATTTTTTTTAGTGGAGAGTGGACAGGGGCAATTCAAAAAAAATATCTGTTTAGCATAAATTAATTTTTGTAAGTTGCCTTGTCATATCCTTATCATTGAAGCCCAGACACCACACCCTAAATCGACGGGCTCACAAGATAGAGAATAAAACAAATCTGCTAAAAAAAAAAATAAAAAAGAATACATTCTGAGGATGAAGATCTAGCAAGCAAGTTTAATTATATGATTAATTTTTCATGAAAATGAGGTTTGTCTTATAATTTTATGACGAAATGATTCGTAAACTGATCGTGTGAGCAGTTTCATCTCTGAAACCCTAACAGATCAAGAGCAAAATCTTGGGTAAGGGGGCTGCTGAACCAAGGGTGCCAGTGTGACTCGAGGTGGGCATTAAATTAAAAAGTTTATTTTGAAAAAGATTAAAAAAAAAGGAACGGAACAAGTGTGCCAGAAGTGTCTTAGGAGGAGGGTCGTCCTCTCCGACCTCATGTATCTGTTCCTGGCCTAAATTACTTTTAATTCTTTCATTCATCTAATTTCAACCAAATTAGATATTTAGTTAAAACAAATGGATTGATAAATTTATTCACATGAAAGCCCTATTGGGCCATTTGCTATTTAATTTGTCACAAAACTCAAATTAAGGATTTTTTTGAGGGTAGAGGGGGTTTATTGTTAGTCAAAACTTACCTTTAGATTTCCGAGTACTTTTGGATATTTTTGGATGTGAAAAAATAAAAATAAAAAAAGTTCAGGGTTGGTTGTCTATATAGCCATCAAATCGAAGAAAAGATCATGTTTGTTACGCATTTTTTACTTGTCTTAAAGTGAACAACAAGACCTGAAGCTTGAGCTAAATATAACTAACAAATCAGCTGTTATTTTGTTTATTCTTTCATGATTTTAACTTTAAACCCGAAAATCTATCAGCTTCTGTACAATTATTATTGTATGTTATCTAACTTATGTCTTTCACGGAATTTGGACCAGAAAGGTTAAAAAGTTAGGGACTATCTTTTTAGCTTAACTGGGAAGTTCTATGTCTTTCGTTTAATTTTTTTTGTCGAATTTTAGGCAAAGAAAATGAATGTAGAAAGCTTACGAAGCAGTAAGGATCAAAGTGAGCAGTCTGCAGAGATTAGGATTGCCAAAGTTGCTATTGGAATTGTTGCACTCTTTGTTGTGTCCTGGACTCCCTATGCTATCGTAGCATTAACCTGCACTTTTGGAAATAGGTAGGATTAAATTTTATTCAATCAAAGCATCGTAAAAATCCAAAAATGAATCGCCAAGCTTAAAACAAAAACGTGTACCTTACACATTTTTCTCAAACTAGGAAATGCTAAGGGTTTCCTCGTAAAGATTTTTGCAGAAAATTTACTTCACAGTCAGGAAAGGCGGTCAATTTTATTCAGGATTGGTTTCGATCAGGAAAAATTGCTTAGAGAAAAATTATCACACATGATTTTATGTACAATTAAATAAAAAAAACTAGTTTTTTCAACTGAAAGCAAGGAGCAACATTAAAACTTAAAACGAAAAGAAATTGCTTCGTATATGAAAGGGGCTGCTTCCTCATCAACGCCCCGCTCTTTACGCTAAAGTTTGACTCTTTCTCTCAACTCTTCTTTTTAAAAAAGTAAAAAAACTTTTTTTTTATTTAATTTCTGAACGTTTTTGAATCAATGTATGTTTTGATTTTGGCTCTCTGCAGAGAAATAATTAAAACGAAATTTGCATATTTTTTTTTGGCTAAATGGCTTTCTCATAATTTTGATCGAATGATTTTGAGAAAAAAAGAGCGGGGGAGGAAGCCTAGTTGCCCTCCAATTTTTTGGTTAATTAAAAAGGCAACTAGAACTTTTATTTTTTTACGAATCTTTATATTAGTAAAAGATATACGTAACTTATAAACTAGCTTACGTAAAGAATTTTTTATTCTCGTGTTTTTATTACACATATGAGAGGGTTCGCCCCCTCGTCAGTACCTTTCTCTTTACACTAAATCTTAAATTTTGTCCCAATTCATTAAGAATGACCCCTGAATCACAAAAGCCGTAGAATAAGTAGTTGACATTACTAAAAATATTTAAGTGTAAAGAGCGAGGTATTAGGAAGAGGTGAGCCCCTCATATGGGTAATAATTTCTGTTCGTTTTAAGTTTTAATGCTGCTCCTTACTTCCAGCTGAAATAAGCTTTTTCATATTTATTTTTTCATTGTTTTTTTTTAAATAATGCTAGTAAATCCTGCGCTCCCTTCATGGAAATTGTCTTCCCCCATGACAAATTCCTCGATGGAAAGTTCCCCCAGTATATCCCCCTCTTCTCAACCCCTCCTCCCAACCAAAAAATCTTCCTGAAAACACTTGTACACTTCCCAATAACCATTACTATATGTAAGCACTGGTCAAAGTTTGTAAATTGTAGCCCCTCCCACGGGGACTGTGGAGGAATAAGTCGTTTCCAAAGACACAGTTATAAGGTTTTTTGACTACGCTGAATAAAATTGCTATCTCAGAATTTTGATCCGTTGAATTTGGGAAAATAATTAGCGTAGGAGGGGGCCTAGGTGCCCTCCAATTTTTTTGGTCACTTAAAAAGGGCACTAGAACTTTTCATTTCCGTTAGAATGGGCCCTCTCGCAATATTCTAGGACAACTGGGTCGATACGATCACCCCTGGGAAAAAGAAAAGAAAAACAAAAAAAAAAACAACAAATAAACAGGCATCCGTGATCTGCCTTCTGGCAAAAAATACAAAATTCCACATTTTTGTAGATAGGAGCTTGAAACTTCTACAGTAGGGTTCTCTGATACGCTGAATCTGATGGTATAATTTTCGTTAAGATTCTATTACTTTTAGGGGTTGTTTCCCCCTATTTTCTAAAATAACACAAATTTTCTCAGGCTCGTAACTTTTGGTGCGTAAGACTAAACTTGATGTAACTTATATGTTTAAAATCAGCATTAAAGTGCGATTCTTTTGATGTAGCTATTGGTATCAAAATTTCATTTTTTAAAGTTTTGGTTTCTATTGAGCCGGGTCGCTCCTTACTACAGTTCGTTACCACGAACTGTTTGATACTCCAAAATGATGCTACATTATTCGGCTCCAAACTGTAGTTTTCCACATTTGTTCTGGTTCAAATCGCTCAAATTAAAATCCGAGGAACCGTTTCCCGACCATATTCTTGCCCTCTTGGAAAATTATGAGCTGACTGTGTAACGTGTTCTTTCGTCTAGGTGAGACAACATTATATGATGAAAAACAATGAACATGAACAAACCAACAGGACTGGAAAATGAAGTTACTGCGGGAATTAAATTCATTCATGAATTTTTTTAATTATTCATTTGACGAGTAGATAAGCCATGTTTTCTGGATTTTTATCTATTGGCCAGAAAGTAATAATGGCTAGTCTTAATAATTAGAAAGATAAAATGTTAATTCTGCGTGCTCTTGTTGCGCAAAATTTACACCGGTC
This sequence comes from Artemia franciscana, assembly GCF_032884065.1. Classification (NCBI taxonomy): domain Eukaryota; kingdom Metazoa; phylum Arthropoda; class Branchiopoda; order Anostraca; family Artemiidae; genus Artemia; species Artemia franciscana. The sequence continues at coordinate 24,297,498 of NC_088871.1, forward strand.
TGCTTAGAATGACTGCTTAAAATGTTTTTCTTTTAATTAAAAAAATGTTAGCAACAAACAATTCGCATTAAGTTATAGCCCTTTCCCCGGAGACTGGGAATTGTCATCCCCTGAGGCACAGTTATTTATCCTTTCGATTATTTTGAATAAAATGGCTACCTCAGGATTATTATCTATTGTATTTGGAGAAAAAAACGTAGGTAGCGGTGGGTTTTTTGCCCTCTGATCTGTTTGGATCTTAAAAGTGCTAAAAATTTTGATTGGCAAATCTAGATTTTCCAATCCTTGAAGCAAAATTATTTAACCTTTGGATTATTTTCAACAAAATGACAATCTCGAACTTTTTATCAGATACTTTTGGGAAAAAAGGCGTTGGAGGGGCGCTGTCTGGTTTCTGATCTCTTTTGACTCTTTAAAAGAGAATAAGAACTATTCATTACTAATTAAATGAACCTCCTCTGAAGTCTATGCGACAGCCCCTGACATAGAAACCTAATATGTTAACAGTGGGCGGCTTGTGAAGCTGGCAGTCCTTGCCCCGGAAGTCTTGTTTTTCTAGCTCTGGAGCTATAGTTCTTTGACCTTTGGATTATTTTGAACAAAAAAGCCATCCAAAAATTTTGATCGGATACATTTCGGGGAAAAAAGACAAGGGGGGCTGGTTGCTCTCCAATTGCTTTTGTCTCTTGAAAGAGCACTAAAACTTCTCAGTTCTACTCGACTGAGTCTCCTCCAAATATTTTTAGATCAGCCCTTTCTTATGTAGCGCTTCTAGCAAAAAACAAAAACAAAATAATACATTGGAATCCTTTTACTCTTTACTATACACAACACTGTGTGCCTCTGGTGACGAATAAAACAAAATAATTTCTTAAAAGTAGTATAGGTGGTTATTATTACTACATGAGATAGGGCACTAAACGATCAAAACCTTTTAAATGGGCATCAGTTTTGAAAAGGTTTGGGAACCACTGGGGTAGAGTTTTGTTATGTCATTCCCATAAGTACATTAATTTGGGACTTAGACTATTTATATTAAACCTTTAGTTTGAGCAAAATGACAATTCCAAAGTTTTAATCAGTTTTGAGCAGAAGCGGCACCTAAGGAGGACAAGGAAAGTTGCCGGGGAGGGTCCTGTTGCCCTCCGATATTGATTTTTGACTTGATCTTTGAATCAAAGTCAAGTTGCCATCAAGTCATGGTTAATTGGAGAAAAGACAAGACAGGTAGTCTGAGTGAAAGGCAAAGCTGGCATAAGTATTTTTCAAAATTGTATAAAAGCGATGTCATATCACTTGTTGATAGATAGTCTATCATCTATCCATCCATCAATAGTCTGTCACTCATCATCAAATTGTCTATGACTTTATATGAGCCATTTGAAGGCAATTGGATATCCCAAATAAAAGCATTTCAAAGATTTATGAGACTTTAAATGCAATTGTGCATCTGAGGTTCATCTAGAATCTACTGTAAAACTAGTTGCTTCGTTGCCTTTTTTATGAAGTTGCTACCTGTCTCAACAGAATCTTTTCGCCCTCACATGTAGGGTGAGCTTTAAGGTGAAAGTCTAATTAGAACCTGCTTGGGTTCTAATTAGGCTTTTTGGTCGTTTCGTTAACCAAATATAAGCTAATCAATTGGTTTTTGATTGTGTTTTGTATTTTCAGGATAAACAGCTACATAGTGCGTTCCATGGTCTTTACCGTGCGTTCCATGGTCATTTCATTGATTAACATGGACTTTTTATTTGCTTTGTTTTTCAACTGTTTTTTCTATTCTAGTCTAAGAATAAAACACAAATTTTTCCAGGAGGAATATTAAAATGAAAACTGCCCTGAATTCTAAAAAAATGTATTGTTACGAAAAAATGTGTCAGACTATAGAAAATGGGTTTCAGCATTGCACAGCAGCCAAAACCTTTAGATGTTGCTGTTTTCAAGTAGCAGATATCTGTTTGTTTTGTTAACCAGGTTAAGAATAAGATTTTAAGTAGTTTCAGCTAACGCAGGATGAATGTACACTAAAATATTTACAATAGTTTATCTCATTAAGCGACTAACTTCTTCTTTATAGATTTGGAGGTCCTTGAACACAAAAGGCAGGTTCTTTGACCTTTTTATTGCACTAGCTACAGCGCTAGAGTATAAATGTGACTAATCAAGGAAATGGGATAATCAGGACTCGTACGCCCGCAACAACAAAATGGTCACTAGTAGATGTGTCTCTTCTTAGGATCTCAATGGACGCCTTAAATATATTTCTATCGCCATAAGGAGGGAGATTAGAATTCAAGATTTCAATGAAAGTATTAGGTATTTTAGCCATGGGACAGAGGTACTTGAGAGTAATAGTATCCATGCAAGTGGCTGGCAATGAACTAAGACATATTGGATTGTCTGATCTGTTACGAAGCAGACACGGCATAGAGGGAATGATGTGACTTTCAATGAAATTACAAACTGTTGAGAAGAATGGCATTAGATTTCAGTTGGTAATATAGCACAGTATGCAGTTTAGTGCGGATGGGTGATGAAATAATTTACTGTGATTAAATTTAGATCTTTGCCTAATAATGTCTCTTGTACTGAGGTCTCTTGTATTCTCAAGTTTACACGAAGTACTTAATACAGCTTAGAACCTGACAGCAAGAGGTCTGTTGGATCCCCAGTTGAATGGAAGCTTTGTTCAATCCTAGGCTTACCTCAAGCCTAATCTAATCTCAACCTTATTACCTCTGACTCATTATATTTTCATGTCTACAAATGTTATGGCACTACGAGGAGGTGACCAATAATAAGCCAAAAAAGCCCATCAAAACAAACCAAACTAAGAAGAATTATTCATTAATCAGAATCCAGTGCAAATGCTATGTCGTTTACCAGGCTATAACTTCCTCGAAGGACGCTACTGCTCGAGCCGAAAGTGCAGCACTGTTAGCAGTCACGGTTTTGGTTAGGAAACCAACGCAACCAGGATTTCCCTATCGGGGATATGGACGAAGAAAGAACCTTAATACGGAACGAAGACCCCAAATTATCTCACAAACTGGAAAAGTACCTTACCTATCCTCGGTAAGGCATTCGTCACGGTACTTGAAAAGTAAGTTAACTCTGCTTGACAAAAATTTTAAAAAGCACGAATTTCATCGACAAAACGTTTGTGCGCCAATTTGACCGAAATTAACTTAAACCTAACTGTACATAACCTAAGACAATTTAGCCCAGTTTAAATAGTCAAGCTAGTGAAATTAAAACTAAACCTGATTTAACCAGCCTAATTTAACCTTTTTAAGAGCTAAACGTGATCAGTGAAGGAAACTAGCCCCCCCCCCCACATACTTTTTCCCAAAACACATGCCATAGCCCTCCATTTTCATTTTCTTGATTGGGGATAGAAAGTTCTAGTTCCTTTTTATGATTGACAAGAGAACAGAGTGTAACCACCCTCTCCTCCCACACCCTTTTTCCCAAATGTACCGCGACAAAATTTTGAGATTGTCATTTTATTCAAAATATTCTAAGGGTAAGACGACTAAACTTTAGGGCTTGACAGCCTCCCTCCCAACCCCAGGGAAAAGGATGTACTTTATGTAGGTTGTCCATTGCAAATATGTACGGTTTTTATGAAAGAAGTTGTATAATGTTTTTATTATGTTTTTACTCGACAAAGGTGGCGGATAATCTTCTCGAACCTGAAATTTCTTTGGTATTTTAAATCTACTAAATCAGAGGTAAGATACAGCTCTTGGTCAAAATCTGTTATAAATTGTTTATACCGATTAAAACTGTCATAGGGCGCAATTTCAGCATTTTGATTGGGGAAGAAGATGGGATCTACATCAGGGGGCCTGGGATACCCTTCAAGGAAGAGGGATTTTCAATTTAAAAAAAAATATAATCCTAAACGAGTTTCTAAGCTATTTAAAACTTGTCTCTAAAATTAGTTTTATAATGGATAGCAAACACCGAATACTAAAAAATAAAGGTTGTCTGGGCCTGCCTTAAGTTTGCAAAACCATAATTTTCTTCAAATGGTAACGAACAAAAGTTCATATTTACCGAAGGTTCTACATAGTTAATCAGAGAAGCGCTATTGCCTATAGTAAAGGTCATATGGCTATAATGTTTTATTTATTTATTTTTCACAGAGGCACTTCATGTGGAAGGGGTGGTCGTATAAACTTTGGAGGAGCCTCGTTCGGCTGGAAATCGTAATTTCTAGTGCCCTTTTTAAGATTCAAAAGAGATTGGAGGGTAACCATGCCCTTTTCCTCCCAAATGTATCAGATAAAAATTTTGAGATAGCCATTTTGTTAAAAATAGTTCAAAAGTAAGATAACAAAAACTCCGGTGTCAACACTAATCTCCAGGGCCTGGGGGCAGGCGTTGTAAGTAATGCCCAGGGAGTATATATGGTTCTTACGGAAGGGATGCTTGTATAAACTGCAGAAAGGGCTCATTTGATTGGAAATTTAATGTTCTAGTTCACTTTTAAGAATCAAAAGAGATCAGATGGCAATCAAATGCATCATATGAACATTTTGAAATAGCTATTTTGTTAAAATTGTTCAAAGATCAGATAACAAAACCCCGGTTATCCGTTAAAAACCCCGGTAAAAACGGGGGCAGCCGTTTTTAAGTTATGCCCAGGGGGCATATATGGCTCTTATGGAAGGGAAAATCATATAAACTTCAGAGAGGGCTCATATTTGATTAGAAATTGAAGGTTCTACGTCATATTTCAATAGTCAAAAGAGATCTAAAGGCAACTAGCCCCCCTCACGCCCTTTTTTCCCAGACCCTTCGATAAAAGTTTTGAGATAGATTTTCAAGTTATCCGCTGGGGGTATATATGGTTCTTATGGAAGATGTGTTCGTATAAACTTCAGAGGGACCCATTTGAATAACAACAGAAATCTTACATTTACGGTATCCCAACAAGTGATGCACTGGCGACTCCGGTGACCCCGGGAAAAGGCAGTGAGCCAGCCCTCTATTTAAACAACAACAATCCCTCAATGTGGGGGGATGGAATATTTGCTCAATGAAATATTTAACAACAAGAACATTTATTGCTTGCAAATTTAAGGGCTACGAGCTACACATCCTTGGCCTATCCGATACGAGAGCGAACGAAACCAACAAAAATGAAATTATCTTTAATCGTAATGAATAGGGCCCCTTTCACTTCCTCAATTTTGGTCCAGAAAATGGTTCGGGTCAAAGCAGTGAGGGACTCGTAATCATTATCCTTCAATGGCAAACTATCTCCTCGCGATTGGATATGACCTGCTTTAAGAGCCACCTGCTCAACATCACTGTTTTTGCCATATATATATATATATATATATATATATATATATATATATATATATATATATATATATATATATATATATATATATATATATATATATATATATATATATATATATATATATATATATATATATATATATATATATATATATATATATATATATATATATATATATATATATATATATATATATATACATTCAAGAGAATCTTTGAAGAATTCCAAATAGACAAACTTTTTAACAAGCTATTAGAGTTAGTTAAGCCCACCTTCTTATTATTGTAGATAGTTTCACCCCCTACACCAGCATTGGCAACCGTAAGGTCCATAAACAGCGAACTCTAGGCAAATTTGGATTCAATGATAGATGCGAGAGAAGAAAGACTCTCGGTTTGCTCAGCTGAACACCCTAGTCTTAGCTAATATTCTGTTAAAGCAAAAACCGTTCATAGAATTACCTGGGGATCCGGAGATCGAAGGACACGATCTCGAAGTGGACTACATTCTAATATATGGGCATTCGAGACGCTCTATAACAAATTGTAGAGCCTTTAGAGACGCTGACACTGACTCCGAAAATTTTTATCCTAGCCCTCAAGCTAACAGCACGAAAAGAGATATTTGCCCCCCCCCCCCCTCCAAAGATACAATGTAGGGCGTCTCAAAGACAAACTAAGCCTTGAAAAATTCTTCTTGGAGCTTTTTAATCTAATCAGCATCCTGGCTCCGGGTCAGCGAGCAATATTGAATACAAACAGAGGTCAATTAAATATAATATAAAAGATGCAGATACTCAAACACTGGACCAAATATCATTTCAAACAGCAAAATCAGTCTTCATCGATTTTGTCACCGCTCTTGACGCGGCAGTCCGTTGTGGGATTTGGATAGTAACGCTGAAAGATGGAACGCCCCCCAAATTTTTTCACCTAATCAAGCCATACCGCATACACACCCGAGCCAGTATTTTATTAACAGAAAATACTCGTCTTGGTTCAACATTAAATTCGGAGTTAGACAAGATTGTATCTTCTCCCCAGAGCTTTTTGACTCTGTGTTTAGCTGGATTTTAAGAAAAGTTTTGAAAGGCTGCACTGGAATCAAAATAAATTCGTATGTCAATGTCACCGGTTTTGAATGCGCAGAAGATGTCTTGCTTCTAGCTAGTTCATCCCTAGAAACGCAGAACATGTTCCAGAGAGTAGCCTTAGCAGCTGCCCTCTTGGGATTGAAGATCAGTATGGAGAAGAAAAAAGCAGCCACCAACGATGAGTTTTACTTACCCCCCCAATGTTAAATCACTGGAGGTTGATATAGTGGAAAAAATCAAATAGGTCCACCTTATTTAAATTCATAGACATTAATGGCAGATACAGTGATGAAATCAGTAACAGTACATCAGTAGCCTCCTCCGTCTTTTTGTAACTTTTTGGGCCGCTCTGGAAAAGAATTGGGATTAGCATTAAGATCAAAAACCGAGACAATGAATCTCTTGGTTACTTCATTCTCATATGCAGATAAGAAACATGGCCGATTATGGTGTCCAAAACTCAGACTCTGAATTCGTTTGACTATAGGTGCATAAGGCACATACATAGATTGAGTTAAAAGCTAGTCAAAACCTAGAAGAGCATCATCAAATCTGACCTTGATACAATTGGTGGGTGTACACGACACGGTTGCAAATGGGGTTCCTTTCTGGACCGAAATTGTTGTCCCTTTGACCCTTATCCTCATAGAATGGATTGTGACCGTCTGCCACCTTTTAGCGCCAGGGTAAAGTTTCTTAACTTGTCTTCTGATTAAAGTTGAAGTAAGTACCCTATCAAACTTCCAATAAAACTAGCGTTTCAGTAATTTTTTGCACCAAAGCTAATTTAATAGAAAGTTAATTTAAAATCTACCCTTTAAGCGAGTCCGATTTTAACTCACATCGAGTCCAATGTTTAATAAAAAAAAATAAAACTAGCAACAAATAAACAACTTTGTCATCAATCATCATTTTTAGCATTACTTAAGAAAATACTATATTTTTCAAATTTTAAGCAGAGCAACCCCCCCCCCCCTCCTTCGCCAACCTTCAAATACACGGACCGATGGAGACTTGAACTTGGCCCAACACTTTTTGGATCCTCTATGACTACTAATTCCCTTAAAATATCAGGCAAAGTATATTTATTCCCTGAATTCTTGCATGGAGTTTTTCATGTAATGAAATGATCAGCTGAATTGAAATTAACTCAACAAGAAAAGACCACAATTTTTAAATTTTAACTTTAAATCCTAATTATATATAAGACCAAGTAACTTTTTGCGCAGTAATTCTTGTATTTTAATCCAGAGCTTGACTATTTTCTTTTATATGTATATAATGCTATGAAAACTCACCTCAGCTTTCTATGATCATTTATTCCTTATTCTAGGAGAGGGGGAGCTGGATAGAAGACGTAACACTCTTCAAAAGTTTAACGGACTAGCTATGAAAATATTTATACCTGACTACTTTTATTTTCAGGGCCATCATCACTCCAGTGGTTTCTATGATTCCAGCTTGCACATGCAAAACTGTAGCCTGTGTTGATCCTTGGGTCTATGCTATCAATCATCCACGATTCAGGTAGGGCATTACACAATTTATATGGGTGGAGGAGGAGCTAGAGAGAAATGAATATCCATTCACTTCCCTTAATTAAATATATAATGGTAGGTAAGGTATATAATAAACTGTTGAAATTAAAATATGGTAAACTCTGTTGCTTCAAGACATATTGATACAATCAAAATTAAAAGGCTGATTGTCAAAGACAATTAAGTTTAAAAATCAGTAAGTATAAAACATTTTTTTTTTTAAATTCTTCAAATATTGCTGTACAAGTATTTAAATTTAGTTTCAACCAGCTTCAAGCAGAAGGTGATTTTTGCTTGGCATTTTCTGTGATGTGACGCATATCTGGCTTAACTCACAAAGATCATAGTTGTTGGGGGGGGGGCAAGGTCCACAACTTACGCCCGGATAATCACAAAATTGACGGCTAGAAATTATACTGTTTCAAACATTTATCCTGAAAATCAGTTTTAAAAGCTGTCCCTTGAAATTGCAGCGTCCCTTGAAGTGTCCCTTGAAGTTGAAGTTGCCTAAGTAAAGAGCAATGTGGGTGCAAAGTATTATTTTTTTTTGTCTTAGGCCGGGGCACTTCGTATACTTCCCAATAAGCAAAATTATTTTTAACAATGGGCAAAGTTCATACCTTGCAGTCCTTCCCACAGGGGCTTTGGGGAATGAAGTCATTATCAAAGCCATATTTAAAACATTTTTCGACTATGCTGAACAAAATGGCTATCTCAAAATTTTGATCGAAAAAGGGAACTAGAACTTTTAATTTCTGTTCGAATGAGCCCTCTCACAATATTCTAGGACGACTGGGTTGATACGATCACCCCTTGGAAAAAAAACAACAAAAAAACAAATAACACACATCCTTGATCTTTCTTCTGGCAAAAATACAAAATTCAACATTTTTGCAGATAGGAGCTTTAAACCACTACAGTAGAGTTCTCTGATACGCTGAATTGGATGGTGTGATTTTTCTTAAAATTCTATGATTTTTTGGAGGTATTTCCCCCTTTTTTTGAAAACATGGCAAATATTTTCAGACTTGTAACTTTTGATAGGTATGACTAAACTTGTTGAAACTTATATATTTGAAGTCAGCATAATGATCCGATTGTTTCGACGTATCTATTGGTATCAAAATTCAGTTTTTTACAGTTTTGTTACTATTGAGCCGGTTCGTTCCTAATTTACAGATCATACTAAGTTTTGTTTTTTAGGTCAACTTCAGAAGCTATAAAACTAAATTAAAAAATACTGTTTGTGACAGGATTAAAATTTGCTAAAAATGAATTTCTCCAACACACAAATAGCAACCCATACTACGGGCTCTAATAAAAAAACTTAAAAGATGTACAATATTTTTTTTCCATGAAAAAGATTATGTCAATAAAAAGCGAACTGAAATTAATAAAAAAAAATTCCGCAAAATAAGTTTTTCAAAGAAAAGTAAAGAGCTCCATTAAGCTAAGAATGAGCAAAAATAAAGACAAATAATCTACAAAAAAAAACACAACATATCACTATCAATAAATAAATGAAACTAAAAACGAACAGATATTACAATAAATAGCCGATTCAAACTCAAAACGAGCAAGAATTAACATGAGTAGGGTTGATTACCCTATGCCCTCTCAAGACCAGAACATAAGTTGTGCTTTACTGAGAGCATAATACGTTTTAAATGTTTTCACTTCTCTTACTTTCATAAATATTAAAATTATCAAAACTTTATGTAATTAATATCAGTACATGTCAAGTAAACTGATAATCCTCTGTTATTTGTTTTCTTTTTTGTTTGTTTGTTTTTTTAGCAAAGCTCAAGTTATATTCGGGTTTTGAAAAGGTTGCTCTATGTTGAGACCTTTGTTTCTGGGATTGCTTGGCGCCATTGCAACAACATACATAACACAATGAGATGGCTGCTAGGCATTTTCCGATTATATGGTATAATAGATCCTAGCAGAGCGCCCGGGCATCTGAACAGATAATGAGAGCATTGCGTAACTGACTTTGACTTTGAGTCTAAGCATAAACGTTTGATGGAGAGTTAGTTAGTATCACAGTTCCACAGAGACATTTGATTCATTTTCATTATTTCAAGTTTTATTCGAAATATTATTAAAAAATGTGTTGTTTTACACTATTACAACTTGAAGAAATTGACAGTGATGGTATGAAAAACATGATCCCCCAATGTAGCAGTGTAAACGACAAAGGATATCGACTAATATTTGAGTGGGATCAGAATTTTGGCAGATATGTTATATCATTGAGCAAATTTAAGTTGGAAGAATAATTATATTTCGGGGAAAAAGTGAATATAATGCATATATCCAGATGTTTCAAAAATTATCGGTGCAAAAGAAAATATTCTCTCAAACAATATTTGACGGTATCATGAAAAAAGAGTCTCCAGCTGTGGATTATTGCTCAATGCTAATGCGTCGCATTTACTCAATTTGTTGGCATACTAGCTGAAACAAAACAAAGTGATATTGTAGATTTGCTTTTGGACCAACCTAGACATCCTAGTTTCTATGTTAATTTAAGACTCTATATGAATTATCTGCACTCTCTCTCTCTCTCTACGTGAGAATAATAAACAAGTCGACAATTAAAACAATCCTATTCAAACAGGTTTAGTTGATTATGAAATGCGACGCTACTTGATATCTCCTCCTCTCTATAAGTGAAATGGACATTCCTTTAAATCATTAGTTATTTTCTATTTTACATGGTGAGAGTCAACAGTAAAAATATGTTCTATGCATGTCCACTATGTTTGTATAGATTGTGCAGCTGGTAGTTATGTGAGAACTAGTGTTGATGACTATGTGACAACACTATGATGACTAGTGTTGATGAATTAAGCCTTTAAATCAGCCACAAAAATCATAGTTTCAACAAGTATCGTGTCCCCCTTGAATTTGACTCGTATAACTCATTCCTTTTGCTCCCCATTCCGCCTCAACGGGCCCAAACACATGCAAAATACGGTACTGATGAGACTGCGGGAGCTAGAATTAGCAAATGATGAGTAATGTCTTTGCTCTAAGAGTTATTGAAACTTTAAGAGAGCTCTCTGATTTAAACGTTCACCCTCCTTAGGGAGAGGGCTTACACAATATTAAAAATCGTGATTACATTCAAAAAGACACCTGTCTAACTATCTGTAGTTATCAGTGAAAAAAAATTCCTCACCCCAATCACTTTAATGTCTATATAATACACTGTTTCTTCAAAGATTTTATTCCTTAAGCCTTCAAAAACGAATTCCACTTGGTCAAAATAAAAGTGCTATACAGATCTTCAGTTTAATTAACCGACGACAAACCAGATATGAAGGTTTACACAGCGCGCCCTGTGATCGTTAGGGTTGTTTTGATAAGAATTTCAAGCTAGAAGCACATAATCTGTCAAAAGACGATTGGGAAGTTTATAAAAACGTTACAATAATGACTAGACTTTCAACGTATAATTTAGAATTAAAAATGATGAATGTATGGAAGGATATGGATGAAGCATTGGGAGAGAGACAGTGAAGAGGTATAGAGGGGTAGAAAGAGAGACAATCTAAAAACATTAGCAAATATGTTGAATACATATGGCAAATTGAGGGGGAAGACACTGCTGTGGATAAAGGTTGTCTCCATCTCATGATTTCCTTAGCATACATAGAAGTCTATTTACCCGGAGGTATTTATTGATCATATCCTTTTTGTAATTGCATCTGTCGCTATTCCTCTTGAAAACTGTATTGTTAACTCTTTCCGCTTGTATGCAGATTATATAGCGTGAACAAACAATGAACTACGCGGCTCACTACCCGACAAGAAGATTAATAAACTCTTGCACAAGCCCGGTAATGGAAAACGATTTTGCTTGGGGCCTTTATATTACAAAAAAGAATATATCTGACTAGCAACCATGTAAAACTACTGTGCTATTTTTCTTGTCTGAAAGATGCCAAGAAATTCCAGGAAAAAAAGATCTCAAGGCATAGAAACTGGTTTTTTCTATGACCACCTGTTATAGGGAACTCCTTATCAATCCAGATGAGCGGAGTTCAACTTGGATCTATTATACCATATCATCAACAACACACCGAGCAACCATCTCTAATCACTGTGCTTTGTATGTATTCAAAATGCCGTCGAGAAATCTTTGAAATAAAGATCTCAATGCATAGAAACTGGAAAGTGGTGTGTTCGGTCGTATAAATATGCAAAATAATTGGACTGTCATCGCACTACGATGGTTTTTAGAACCAGAACAAATTTCATTGACCTTCAAAACCCGTTTGGGTATTAGACATTTAAATTTGCAAAAAAAAATCTAGGTAATCAGCACTTAAATTTGCAAAAAAAACCTTTTTCCCTGGCAAAGTCGTTTGAATTTTTATATGTAAACAATAGACAAAATAATTGAAGGGTTAGTGACTCCTTATGAGTCCAGGTATACCCCCTATGCGTGTAGCAGGAAGTATTAATATGTAACTACTACTCACAGGATCGGCTGAAATGAGAAGCTCCCATTCAGAAGCTTTGTTTAGATTTCATTGAAGTGGGAACGCCTATTCCTGCTGCAGGTAAGCAGCTTTTTGACACCAGGGTATGCATCAATACACAAAAAATGTAGGTATCAGGGTACCAAATATAATGGCGTTGCAGCCATCTCAAAATTTCGCAGCTTTCCAAAATATAATGGTACCTTAAATATAAGGTACCAAATATAATGGCGTTGCAGCCATCTCAAAATTTTGCATACAGCTTCTGGAATTTACAGGAGAACAAAAATAAGGCTTTCAAGCTATTCTTTGGAACAGCTTTTTTAAAGTACTAATAAAGGGGTAAATCTGTGAAACTATAATATTCAGCTGAGCTATTTTGCTTCATTTTGGCATAAAGTCCATGAAATCATATGACAGATTTACTGAAATATTTTGTCCAATCAATCACAATAGGTCTTTCTCAAACCCTATGAAGTAGATTTACTTACTCTTATTTCTAAACAACTTTTCATTGCGATCGGATCTTTTCTTTCTAGGCTAGAGCTACAAAAGCGCATGCCTTGGTTCTGCATACACGAAGAAGAGCCAAAAAGCGATGCCACATCTGTCTCAAACGGAACTTCTCCAACAACGCCAAGCTGATTTTACATATTTCTTTTATAGTCACAATGTAGGAAATATATTACATATATATATATAGATTGTCTTAAAGAAACCCAAGCGAAATATTGAGTTAGGTCTTAAACCCTGCACTTTTTATTGTTTTGCTAGGTCTTCATATTTCGTACAGCTTAGGTTTTTGGATGCTTTTGCTCAAGTGAGTACCTAAGATTATCCTTATGCAATTCTTCTGGAAACGATTTTACCATAGTTTCTCCGACTTTTCAAATTACCCACGTTTTCACGCCACACTAAACGATTCTCTTCGCCATTGGTTCTTACCATCTGAGTCTAAGGCTTATCTTCTTATTCTTCCAAAGTTCTTCAGAAGGGCAAAACAATAAAAAAAAAATCAGTGCCATGGCCACACTATATGCTTTTACTTCATCCACATTGCTTATTAATAATATTAGCTAGGTAAGTAAAACTATTCACTAGGTAAATTTTGACTCCTATCAACATTAAACCTTTTTAACCTTGTTTTATTTCTAACCTATGCATCTTAGTCTACTTACTATTCTTTTTCAGTACTAGGAGAGGTATACCTTCCAAAACCTCAAGTTCTACTATGGTCTTTTTATTAATTTCTTAGAATAAAATAAATAAAATTTTCCATATAAAGGGGACAAATCGAACCCTGCTTATCTTCTGACTTCATAACAAACCAACTAATAACCTTGATTAGTACCTTAACCGCAGCATTATTACTTTTGTGCAGAGCATTAACCACTAAAATCACCTTATCAAGAATGAGTAAAACACAGCCCTGCTAAACTTCTGATTCCAATCCAAACAACCTAGTAGCCTAAACTCGATATAGGGCTAATCATTTTAACGTTGCTTACTTATACGGTCTAGTATTTAAGAATAGGATCTTCACTAACATTTTTCTGTCTGCTGAATGGAATGCTCGTTTAAACCTTAAAGCTCGATTCGAAAGAACCGCTTTACTTCACTGTTCTTCCTATAACCTTGTCAGTATTATGTCTTAGTCTGATGTGTTACAGCGCATCCTTCCGAAATCACATAGATGCCTCAATACTTACTGCACTCATCCTCATGTCCTCTCTTATATAGAAGTGTAATTACAGTTTCTTATGCTCACCAGGTACTTTTTCGTTACTAAAAATCATTTTAATATTCGTCAGGACCTTCTTTCTAACTTAGTATGAAGCATATTTCCTAACTCAACTATCTTATTATCAGGATCTGCAAAAATGTTGTTTTGAATTTCTTCCGATATATTTTCTAACTCTCCTTGGTTGAATAAATGTTCCTTCAACTCGAAACGTCAATAAAAATTTGACTATTTCCCTTCCCATTTCTTACGGCCTTACAAACCCCAGTTTGTTAATACAAAATCTTTCTTCCATGCTGTCTAACTGCATCAACCAGATCTACATTAATGTTACTTGCAGCCACAACTTCATATTTCATTAATTTAATGCCTACACTACTTCGTTTAATGTCCTTTTAATGGGTTTTGAAACTTAATTGGGCAATATAGCTTCTAATTAGTGAATAACCCTTTCCTAGCTTCTCGCAATTCTTTATTCTATATGATTTACTTGGTGTAAAAAAGTCTAATTCCTCATTGTGATGAATGGTACGTAAAGAGTGATCTTTATCAATAACGAGAGCTTAAATTTTTATAATATTAAATCAAGGAATAAGCTTTTGAGGTTTGTCCGAACATGGATTTTTTTCGATAATCAAGTTAAACATGTCAAGTCATTAGTACATCAGAGGGTTAATATAATCATAGGCAGCGCAATAGCGCTGCCTAAGTAAAGAGCGATGTGGGCATAATGTATTATTTATTTGTTTAGACCAGGGCGTTTCGTATCGAAGTTACTGTCATATAAACTTTGGAGAGGTTTTATTCGATTAGAAATCTAAGGGGTTATTGCCTTTTTAAGTAGTCAAAAGTGATTGGAGGGTAACTAAACCCCTTCCCACGTCCACCACTTCCCCAAGCGCATACAATCAAAATTTTCAAATAGCCTTTTTGTTCAGTTGAAAGGTCCGAAAATTATATTTTTGAAGATGACAAACCCCCCCAAGCTCTCAGGGCAAGAGTTGTAAGTTATGCCCTGGGAGTATATAAGGTTTATATAGAAAGACTGATCATATAAACTTCAGAGGGGGCTCTTTGAATTTATAATCAGAAGCTCTAGTGCCCTTTCTAAAATTCAGAGTGATCGGCGTGTGGATACCCTCCCCTACGCCTCGTATTTTCCCGAAATGCATACAATAGAAATATACGTGACTGACATAACCGGACCGGATCCGCTCTCTTTGGTGGAGTTGGGGGGGGGGGGGTCATTCTGAAAAATTAGAAAAATGAGGTATTTTGAACTTACGAAGGAGAGATCAGATCTTAAGAAAATTTCATATTTAGTACGAACTTGAAACTCAGATCTCTTATTTTAAATCCCGACTAGATCCAGTGTCATTAGGGGGGTACTGGAAATCCTGGAAAACGCTTAAAGCGGAGAGATCAGGATGAAACTTGGTGAGAATAATAAGCACAAGTCAAAGATACGTGACTGACATAACCGGACCGAATCTGCTCTCTTTGGTGGAGTTTAGGGGGGGGGGAATAGTTCGGAAAAATTAGAAAAAAATGAGCTATTTGTAACTTACGAACGGGTGAACAGATCTTAATGAAATTTGACATTTTAGAAGGATCTTGTGCTTTAGAACTTTCATTTTAAAACCCAACAAGATCTGGTGACATTGGGGGGAGTTGGAGGGGGAAACCGGAATTCTTGGAAAACGTGAACATCGAGGTACCTTACGAATGGGTGATCGAATCTTAATGAACCTTGATATATAGAAGTATCTTATGTCTCAGATGCTTCATTTTCAACTCGAATCAGATCCGGGGACATAGAGGGTTGGATGGGGGAAACAGAAATCTTGGAAACTGGAAATCATGGAAAACTCTTAGAGTGGATAGATCGGAATGAAACTTAATGCGAAGAATGAGAAAAAGTTATAGATACATGATTGACATAATTGGAATGGATCCGTTCTCTTTGGGGGATCTGGGGGCTGTTAATTTGGAAAAATTAGAAAAATTGAAGTATTTTTAACTTAAGAACGGGTGACCGGATCTTAATGAAATTTGATATTTAGAAGGAACTCATATCTCAGAATCTCTTATTTTAAATACCGACCAGATCTGTTGACTTTGGGGGTAGTTGGAGGGGGAAACCAGAAATCTTGGAAAACGCTTAGAGCGGAGAGATTGGGGTGAAACTTGGTGGGTAGAATAAGCAAATGTCGTAGATACGTGACTGACGTAACCAGACTGGATCCATTTACGTTATGCGCTTTCTTTGGGGGAGTTAGGGGTTTGGGTTTAGTGCTATGGCGAGTTTGGTGCTTCTGGACGTGCTAGGACGATAAAAATTGGTAGGCGTGTCAGGGAGCTACACCAATTGACTCGATAAAGTCGTTTCCCCCGATTCGACGATCTGGGGGGCTGAAGGGAGAGGAAAAATTAGAAAAATTGAGTTATTTTTGACTTACGAGTGGGTGGTCGGATCTTAATGAATTTTGATATTTAGAAGGATCTCGTGACTTACAGCTCTTATTTTAAATCCCGACCGGCATTAAGTCTCTGATTTTTCTTTTAAATCAATCTATTGATTCTTAGAATTTTGCTAGAGCTCATACCATATGAGCTCTTGGCTCTTCCGACCTCGTCACAAGTGCCATATGAGCTCTTATTTCTTGTTCCGTTTTGGTAATACTGAGCCGAGTCTACTTATTTCTCATCTGAACAGCCATGGGATACTTTGGTTTTGAAGTAGATTTTAATCACCCTTTTGATTTCTTTAAACTTGGTTTTTGGTTTTTGAAATTTAAACCATCGTTTAATTGGAGCAACAAGAAGCTTTTTTTAAATACTTAAAAAAAAAACTATAGAATGAAGAGCAAAGTAATTCTGATGAACCAAGATTTTGTTTCTTCTTTTTGGGAATTGAACAAGGGCACCGGCAGGAAATTTTCGAATGGGGTTGGCAAACATCAAAATATTAGTGGTTGTTGGGTAACGGGGAATATATTTCAGGAATTTTTTTTCGTAGGAATAAGTTTATTTTACATAGTTTTAGGAAAAGCTCTCAAATAAAAAGAGCAACTAAATTGTATACAAAAAGAAACAAAATACAGTAAATTTTAAACGACAAGCATTCCTCGTAATAGGATCAATTTATTTAATCAATAATATATTTAACTATTGTGCATTTAATTTAAAAGAAAATCAAATTCAAACCAATATTACAGAAAGATTTATTGCTTCGTGGATCATAAGAGATGTAAAACAATTCAACCCCCCCCCCCCTTCCAAAGATAACTCATGTAAATTCTTGTTCATAAAGCTTGATTTCTTGTTGTTGAAAAAGAACTGAAAAATGTTGGCTTGTTGTTTGGTCCGAATTCAGATGTTACGAAGTCTGTTTAAATGTTCTCCGGAGCACATGCATCTCGGTCCCGCTTTGTCTAATAGTTCAAGTACGGAATGACTGCACTGTCTAAATTAATCCGCCCTGGTTTGGTATCACCTTTCTCTTTCATTACAATTGGCTCATCAGTTTGGATCTGTTCCACAAACCATCAGAGCAATCCCCGAATTATTTTTTTAGGATTTCCCCATAAATCTCGCAAAGATGGAGCGGCCGAAACACTTGGGCATAGGAGTGTCAAAGCTTTAAATCCGCCCCTAGGATCTTTAACTTTTTTCAAGTAATTTTTAAAAAGATTGGAAACACCCTAAAAAGGGGACAATACTTATGAGCATTCTCCATCAGGTTCAGCATGTCCGAGTGCTCTTGAGCTTATTTCTGAAACCTCATAAACATAATTGTATAATTTTATCTTTTCCTCATAACGGATGTGTGCTAATTCTGTTTTATTATTAATATTTTTGGTACTGGTGTACATAAAGGTACACACTCGAGAACAAACCGGTTTTATTTATCTGTATGAAGAGACAATTAGCTTAGGCTCAGTGAAAGCAAGTGATAGGTGATAGAATACATTGGACTTACATAATTTGGGCCATATATTTGCATATTAGGGGGTGGGTTGCGGTGATGTATTCGAAGAGCGCTAAGTTAGAAAACAATTCTTATTTCTTAACATGTAGAATAATTGTAGCAAACATATTTTGTATGCAGACCCGCTATGCTTTACCCTCACTCCCCCTAATCTGTAAATATAGAGCCGAAACTTGTTTCTGAAGTATTACATTTTCATTATATTTTGGTATATTTCATTAGAATTAACTTGACTTCACTTCTCGAGTGTGTAGCCTACGTGTAGGCCTACTATTAAGTACACAGGTAGCATGTTTTTTTTATACCAGGATTGTCACATTGATCTGGTAGTTTACTTCGAAAACTTAACTTTTATAATAACTAATTATAAAGGCGTCAAATAGATCGGTTTTTGATACCCAAAGATAAAATCATCAATATTACCCAGTAGCGTCCAACACTTACGGCATTGGGGAATAACCCAAA
Organism: Artemia franciscana; assembly: GCF_032884065.1. Taxonomy (NCBI): domain Eukaryota; kingdom Metazoa; phylum Arthropoda; class Branchiopoda; order Anostraca; family Artemiidae; genus Artemia; species Artemia franciscana. The sequence goes on from NC_088871.1 coordinate 24,316,139, forward strand.
ACACTAGAAATTTTTATTTGATTTTCTTTTAATCTTTGTTTAACCGAATTAAAAAATATCGGCATTTCTCAATAATGTCAAACACTTATTGCGTTGTTAAATAAACTTGAACTTTCAAAATTCATACATTATTTTTCTTTTGTATTGTTTTGTCTTATTTTCGTAATTACTTTTCTTTTTCATTTACTTTTATAGACATTTTCACTTGACATACTATTTGCATCGTTTTCTATTACATTTGCATCACTTTTCAACCAAATAATATGAAAAAAACTTCGTTTTCTCAAAGAGTTAAAGAGGCTGCGTCCCAAAGTCGAACCTTAAAACGTACAGGAATTAGGAGAGGCAGTTGGGGGGCTACCGCCCCCCAAACCCCCCCCCCCTTTTAAAGACTCTTTTGTACAGGTTTTTTGTTGTACACCAACAAACCCCCAGCTCTTAGCTTGTGTGCTCTGTGTCTGGGAAACAGTTTCAATAATTATGTTAAAATGTAAATGGAGTGGTCAACTTCATTGTTACTAATTACTAGTTTCGGCGCAATGGTTCTCCTGTCCTCTTGTGTTTAACATTTTTCGAAGTTATTCCATTATTCATTCATTTCAATTTTTTGTTAATTAAAAGAGGGCCTTTCCGAAGCCAAGAGCGGGGGGTTAGGGGGGCGACAGCCTCCCACAACAAAAAACCTGTACAAAAGAGTCTTTAAAAGCGGGGGGTTTGGGGGGCGGCAGCCCCCCAACTGCCTCTCCTAATTCCTGTACGTTTTAAGGTTCGACTTTGGGACGCAGCCTCTTTAACTCTTTACGAAAACGAAGTTTTTTTCATATTATTTCTGTACGTTTTTCTACAATCCATGGTGGATGTAATTTAATAATAATTTTCCATGTTTATTTTCTCGCTTTCTGTATCAATAAATTCAAACTGACAAAATTATCTAATTTTGATAATTTTAATAGTTTAGCAGCTTAATTAAAAATTTAGCAGCTAGTGGTTGTTACCCACCCGCCTCCGGTTTATGGGCCCAGCGCGCTTCCGCTGCGCCAAGCTGCTGTTATGCTTGTTATCAAACAAGTTATTACAATAGAAAATTTCACCAACGGCTTCAATTAGGAAATCAATTTAAATGGTTCTTTTAACTTGCTTCCATCAAGCCTTACCCTCGCTTCAGTATAAATTCTTGTGAACATTCCAGTATGTAATTCTGATCAAATGTTTCCATGTTTATTTTCTCCCTTTCTGTATCAATAAATTCAAACTGACAAAATTACCTAATTTTACAAATTTTAAAAAATTAACAGCTAGCGGTTTCGATCCACCGACCTCTGGGTCGGTGGATCAGAAAAAAAAAGGGTTTCTGTCATTTTTCTCAATTAAAAATTTTACGGATTAAGACAGAATTTTTTGAAGCTTTCAGTCAGTCTCACCATGTCGAGCTGATCATTTTGATGTACTTGATGTTGAAATTCGTAACTTTTTACAACAAAAAACTTAACATGGGCTCTTATTGGGAAATGGGGTTTTTCTAAGCTAGAAAATCGGGGGGTTAAGATTTTCCGACGAAACTTTCAAGCAAAATTACTCGGAGAATTGCGCGTCGAATGAGTCTTCGTACACCCAGATCCGATGTCGGCTGTGACCTGTAGGCGTGGCGAAAAAAAAGAACATGAACATTATGTGGCTATGCTTGGTTTCTGGAAAACGGGGAAGGAGTTATCGGATCGGGCTGAAATTTCGCGGATAAGCTCTTGGGCCCTAGAGGACCTTAACTTGTGAATTTCAGCCCGATCGAACAACGTTAAAGGGGGGTTGGGGTTGGGGGGTCGAAACTTTCGGCCAGATTTTCCCCATGAAGGAAAAATCGGAGGGGGATGAAATTTGGCAGGTTTCTTAGTTGGAGCTCGGGCTACAAAATGCATCCCTCCCCATCCCTCTGCGACCACTGGAATCAAAGATTGCTTAACATTGTCGTGGTTCGCCTCTTTAAAGAGGCACGAGTGTGCCTACTTGATAGTATTTCGACCGTTTTTCCCACATAAGCAAAAGTATCCTATTTACAAAACTATACCATATCGACAATTCGACATAAACATATTTTATTTGAAAGTGTCAGTTGTTTCGGCTTTGAAAAGGGAAAGAATGAATCTGTTTGGAACTTGAATATAGCTTTGTGAGTTTAAATTTATTTTTTCTTGCTATTTTGTTAATTTTTGAAATGTCTGAAAATCTGATGCAGAAGCATAGGGTTTTAATTTGAGGTTGTGGGCTGTCCTTCTATAAAAAAGGTATATTATATATATATCGATCCACGTATATATATATCGATCCATCATACGATCCACGCAAGGAGGATAGGTTTCGGGTATGACCCCTTGGAAATCTGAAGGTTTTGGCGGAATTCCGCTTAAGAGGCAAATACAAAATTAGTTTTAGGAGGGAACTGTGAAAGTGTGAATCCCCCATCAGTATTTTTTGCTCCTCTAATTAGTGCAACTTTCGGTAAATTGGCAGTTTGCAAAATAATTTAGATAGGAAGGAAGCGAATAAATTATGATTCAATAAATGCTTCTGGGTCAAATTAAATTTTGAGCCTTTAAGGGGGGTTGAAAGGGCTCAAAACAGCCTATATTAATTAAAAGTTTCAGAAGATATTTCTATAAGGACATGCTGGTGAGAAAAAAATGGTTACTAGTAGTTTATTAAAGAATGATGAATACTATTTTCATTGATTTTAATAGGTTTAGTTTGCAGCGATTTTAAAAAGAACCAGAAACCCTTAAAAAGGTCAGTTTATTTTTGACATCATTTTCGAGGGGATCAGGGTTTTAAAAATTCATGTATTTTTTTTTTTTTTTTCAAAACAATATTTTACTTTCAAGACCCAGGAAAATAATATGGTAAATATTTTGCTGCAAGTGGCAATTTTTTTCACTGAATTTGTTTTTGCAGCATATTTCTAGACTTTTGGTTTGGCCTACTTTTGACTGCTTTTTCTCTTGGGGCCTTATTAATACATTTAATACATTTTCAAGGGCTCAAAATACATTTTCCCTGGGAAGCAATAATTGATTATGGAAAAACGTAAAAAAGGCATCAAGTGATGTTTTAGCTTTTATTCCAACTAAATTATGTTGAAATGGCAAATTTACCCAACTTTCGACCTCCTGGGGAGGGGGTGGGCGCATGCCCCCTTAAAAGTGACATCTGAATCCGCCCATGTCAGAAGATTCTGAAATATTAAGAGTTGTTAATCTAGGACAGGTAAATGACGCTTCTAGGGTCTATGGGCTCTATGCCGGTTTTGATCATGGGAACAAATTTATTTTTCAGTAGTTTCTGTTTGAGTGTAGGTAAATTAGTCTACTTTTCTTTTTATCAATTAAAAGAAAACTTTCCGGAAGAGAAGTTTCTCAAAGAAAAGTAAAGAGCCATATTAAATTGTAGACCGGCAGAAGTTAATTCCTATAGTAATTCAAACTAAAAAATGACTAGAAATTACAATTAGTCAATAAATGAAACACCAAACAATCAGAAATTAAATAAACCATAAAAATAAATCACCAACAGAAATAGTTTCCTATAATAATTCAAACTGAAAACGACCAGCAACAACTATTGAAGAGTAAATGAACTGCAAAACGAACATAAATTACGTAAACAATCAAATAAAACCTAAAATAAACAAAAAACACTTCAATAAAAGTTTGGCAGCAGCCCCCTCCCCTAATCGTAAAAGTATAAAGCCTGGTACGTCATTTGCGATTTATTGAAAATCATGTGTCTTGAACAGTCCTTGGAAAGAACAAATAAATTAAACTGGAATTAAATATATAAGGAGATTATATATGCTAAAATCTCAGCACAAGATTATATTTCACTATAATTTATATTTTATTTTCAGTGTTGCAAGTACAAAACGAAATATTTGTAATAAAATTTGTTTTCAGTAAATGGCTCAGTAGGGCTTAGACTCCACAGTTAGGGAAAGGGAGAGGCAGCAGTTGAAAACTCTTATTTGTTGGGATCTTCGTTCGTTTCAAGTTTCATTTGAACATTCAATTTAAGTTTTACACATTTTATAATTTTTATTCGTTTACATTAGTAGTTTACCTGTTTTATGTTTGTTTCCTATGGTTGTTTATTTAATTTCTCTTCGTTTTGGGTTTCGTTTATTCTTTAATAGTGATTTCTGGTTGTTTTAAGCTATAATTATTATAGCAATTTATTTCTGCTGGTCTTAAAATTAAAATGGGTCTTTACTTTTCTTTGAAAAACTTCTTTTTTCAGAAATTTTTGTTTTTTATTAAACTTATTTTCGTTTTTGATTGCCAAAGTTTCAAGTTCTTCAACATTCCCCATTTCAACATCACAGTATCAAAATATCAAAGTATTTGTACGTGTATATTGTCAAATTGATCCGAAAAGAAATGCTTTTTCTCGCTTTCTCTCTCTGTCTATCTATCCATCTCTCCACCCTTTCTTTCTTTCTCTCTCATCTATCTCGTTTAGCTCGTTAGGGGAAGTCAAATTCGTCCAGTTAGGAATGCTAATTTTTCTAAGAATTGTTTAGTTTTAATTGAACTGCATAATGATATATTTTCTGTTGCAGATGCAGCTTTTAAAAACCGTAGCTTAGCTGTTGTGTGTCTTTTTCATTCAAGTCTCCGCTATGCTTAATGGCAAAACACGGTTGTTTTTTTTTAGCTGTCCAATTTTCATTAGGCATACCCTATGAAACTGAAATTTAAGTTGAAATCCTTCTAGATTTGGACTGAAGCTCTTGAAACTAGAAGTTTTGTGAAACTAGAACTTGGTGTTTTTATGTATTTATGCTTTATTATTCTAATATTTCCGTAGGGAGGTCAGAAATGTTGAAATTTTTGATGCGTTAGTGGAGAAGAGACTACAGGACTGGATTTTCATTCGTTTTTCATAGAAACAATAGGGAAAATCTTTTCAAAACAGTAGAAATCAAATCTGTGGATATATCGGCCATATGTCCAAGGGCCGTCTTCAGCACAATACGAGAAAAAAAAAATATCATGGAAAAAAAAAAGAGTCCTGGTTGAATTTCGCTGAAGTAGGATGCTAGGGGTGCTTTTAAAAAAAGTTTTTCAAAAATATTATTAGTTTTAATTCTCACCTTTTAATGTAAATTTATTTATATATATATATATATATATATATATTTTATTTTTTTCCTCGTATTGTGTTGAAGACGGCCCTTGGACATAAGTCCGAAATATCCACAGATTTGATTTCCACTGTCTTGAAAAGATTTTCCATATTGTTTCTACTTTGTGTTTGTTTGTTATGGTAAGGCAGTATGGTCTTCGTTGCTATTTATTCATTTGCTACTCAGAATATTCTAAGGAATATTACGACTGGCCAATCTTATTAGCTCATGCTGCTTGAACTTGGCAAGGGGTGGATTTGGAGAAACCCCCGCTTAGCCTTCTATTGCAAATCGTACAAACCATTTGTTTATATAAGCCCTGCTTTGTTTTTTGTCTTTCATTAACCTGTTAATCTGTTTTTCAAGCAAAAAGAAGCCAAGAATAAAGTCAAATCAAAAGATATGGCTCAGGTGAATTTTGAGGCAGGACCAAGCACATCCAGTGGCAGTTCTAAATCAAGTAAGTTTTTTTGGTAAAATTAGACTAACTACTAGAATAGGAATTAAAGCAAATTATTTCAACCTTGCTCAGAGACGGTATTCTTCATTTTTTTAAATGTTTAATTAATGCTTCATTATACAATGCATCAAATTATTTTGGAAAACTTGATTTTCGCTTGTCTTTACCCTTTGTTGTTGAGATTGTTTTACGTATTTAAGTGAAATGAAATCAAATGATCGCCAAAAAATCTTTCATCGAAGAAGACGTGTGTTCTTACCCAAAGATAATTGAAATTTCTTCTTTTTTCTTTCTGTCAAAAGATTTGCTGAATCAAATCGTGTAATTACGTTATTGCTCTATTTTGTGCTTACTTGTCAAACTTTTAGTGTGCTAAAGAATTAAATTTTACCCGAAAATTATTTCTCTTTCTTGTTTATAAGGCATCAGTGAATTTAAATAAACTATTTTGAAGCTTCGAAATTTAGTAGGATTTAGCTCGTTTTTAAGAGATTCAATCTTTGCTTCCTTCTTAAGATTTTACTCAGATTTAAATAGGATCACTCTAAAGTAGTCCCTTTTGTAATTAAAAAAAAATAATATTTGAAATAAAATTTGCCTTATTTAAGGAAATAGGGGGAAACACCCCCTAAAAGTCGTAGAATCTTGACAAAATAACACCATCAGATTCAGCGTATCAGAGAACCCTACTGTAGAAGTTTCAAGCTCCTATCTACAAAAATGTGGAATTTTGTATTTTTTGTCAGAAGACAAATCACGGGTGCGTGTTTATTTGTTTGTTTGTTTTTTTTTTGTTTTTTTTCCCAGGGGTCATCGTATCGACCAAGTGGTACTAGAATGTTGCAAGAGGGCTCCTTCTAACGGAAATGAAAAGTTCTATTGCTCTTTTTAAGTGACCAAAAAAATTGGAGGGCATCTAGGCCCCTTAAAATTTTCATCGGAAGGGCTAGGGGAAAAAAGGGCTTGGGGGATGGCTAGTTGCCCTTGGATCTCTTTTGAATCTTAAAAAGTGAGCTAGAACTTTTGATTTTCAATCAAAAAAGCCCTCTTGGAAGTTTATACGAGTATCTCTTTCATGATATACGCCCCCTGGGCATAACTTACAACGCCTGACCCCGGGCCACGGGAGACTTGTCAGCACCGGAGTTTTTGTTATGTGACCCTTAACTATTTTCAAAAAATGGCAAACTCGAAATTTGTGTCGGATGGGTTTGGGGGAAAAGGGCGTGTGGGTGGGCTGCTTGCCCTCCGATCTCTTTTGACTTTTAAAATGTGAACTAGAACTTTCAATTTCCAATCAAATCAGCCTTCTCTAAGTTTTTACTAATATCCCTTCCATAAGAACCATATATGCCCCCAGGGCATAACTTACAACGCCTGCCCCCGGGCCCAGGGGCATTAGTCAACCCCGGAGTTTTTTTGTATGATTTTTGAACTATTTTAAAAAAAATTGGTTATCTCTAAGTTCTTATCGGATGGGTTTGAGAAAAAAGGGCATGAAGGGGGGCCTAGTTGCCATCTGATCTATTTTGACTCTTAAAAACTTTGACTCAAAATTTTATACGAGCATATCTTCCATTGGTACTATATGTGTTCCTTAGCATACTTAAAACACCTGCCCCTGGGCCATGGGGTTTGTGTATGCACAGGAGTTTTTTATCTGACCTTTGAACTATTTTTAACAAAATGACTGGCTCACAATTATTATTGGATGGGTTTGGTGAAAAAAGGACGTGGGAGGGCTAGTGCCCCTCGAATCTCTTTTGACTCTAAAAAAGCTAACTCGAACTCGCAATTTTCAATCAAATGAGCCCTCTCTGATGTTTGTACGAATATCCCTTCCATAATAACCATATATGCCCCCAGGACACAACTTTTAATGCTTGCTCTCGGGCCCTGGGGGTTTTTTATCAACATCTGGAGTTTTTCTTATCTGACCTTTGCACTATTTTTAGCAAAATGGCTATCTAAAAATTTTTGTCGGATGGGTTTAGGGAAAAAGAATTTGAGGGGCTAGTTGCCCTTGACTCTCTTCTAACTCTTAGAAAGTGAACTAGAAATTTCAATTTTCAGCCAGATGATCCCTCTTTGAAGTTCCTACGACTATTTATTTCATAAGAACGATAAGTGCCCCAGGGCATAAATTACAACGCCTGCCCTCAGACTCTGGGAGGTTGTGTTGACAACGTAATTTTTATTATATGATCTTAGAACCTTTTTTTAACAAGGATGGATATCTCAAAATTTTTATCCGATTGTTTTGGGGAGAAAAGGGCGTGGTGGGGGGGGGCTAGCTGCCTTCGGATATCTTTTGACTTAAAAAGATAATATAACGAAAACTCCGGGGTTGACAAATCCCCCCTGAACCCAGAGACAGGCGTTGTAAGTTATACCCTGGGAGCATATTATATGGTTCTTATGGAAGGAATATTCGTATTCGTGTTCCCCCAAACACTTCCGATACAAATTTTGAGATCGCCGTTTTTGAAAACAGTTTAAGGTTTGATAACAGAAACTCCGGTGCTGACAAACCTCCCATGGCCCGGGGTCAGGCGTTGTAAATTATGCCCAGGAGGCGTATATGATTCTTATGAAAGAGCTTCTTGTATAAACTTCACAGAGGGCTCATTTGATGGAAAATCAAAAGTTCTAGTTCACTTTTTAAGAGTCAAAAGAGATGCAAGGGCAGCTAGCCATCCCCCAAGCCCTTTTTCCCCTAACCCATCCGATAAAATTTTGAGATAGCCATGTTTTAAAAATTAGCTCAAAGATCATATAACGAAAAGTTCGGGGTCGACCCAGCGCCCGGGGACAGGTGTTGTAAGTTATGCTCCGGGGGCATATATGGTTCAGAGGGAAGGGATGCGCTGTATAAACTTCGGTTAGGGCTTATTTGATTGGAAATGGAAAGTTCTAGTTTAGTTTTAAGAGTCAAAAGAAATCCGATGGCAGCAAAGCCCCCCCCCCCATGCCTTTTTCCCCAAAACGAATCCGATGAAAATTTTGAGATAGCCATTTTGTTAAAAATAGTTTAGAGATCGGGTAAGAAAACCTCCAGTGTCAATAAAACCCCTCGGAGCCCCGGGGCAGGTGTTGTAAGTTATATATTGGGGTATATATAGTTATCATGACAGGGATGCTCGTATAAACTTCAGAGAGGGCTCATTAAATTGGAAATTGAAAGCTCTAGTTCACTTTTTAAGAGTCAAAAAAGATTGGAGGGGAATTAGCTTCCCCCCCTTCCCTTTTTCCCCAAATACATCAGATAAAAATTTTAAGATAGCCGTTTTGTAAAAAAAAAGAAAAAAAAGAAGAAGTTCAAAGATCATATAACAAAAAATCTGGTGCCGACACAAACCCCTGGGCCCAAGGACAGGCGTTGTAATTTATGCCCCCAAGGCATATGTGGTTCTTATGGAAGGGATGCTCTTATAAACTCTAGAGAGGGTTCATTTGATTGAAAATCAAAAGTTCTAGTTCACTTTTTAAGAGTCAAAAGGGATTGGAGGACAACTAGGCCCCCATGCCCTTTTTTTCCCGAAACCATCCGAAACAAATTTTGAGATAGCCATTTTCTTAAACATTTCAAGAGTCAGATAACAAAAAAATGCAGTGTCAATACAAGTCCTGAGGGCACGGGGGCAGGCATTGTAAGTTATGGCCTAGGAACGTAGATGGTTCGCATGAAAGGGATGATCGTATAAACTTCAGCGAGGGCTTTTTCGATTGGAAATTGAAAGTTCTAGTTCACTTTTTAGGAGTCAAAAGAGATCGGAGGGCAACTAGCCCCTCTTCCACGCTCTTTTTTCTTCGAACCCATCCAATTTGAACTTTGATATAGTCGTTTTGTTAAAAATAGTTGAAATGTCAGATAACGAAACTTCGGTGTCGAAACAGCCCCCCAGGGCCCGGGGGCAGGCGTTGTAAGTTGTGCCCTTGGGGCATATATAGTTCTTATGGAAGGGATGCTCGTATAGACTTCAGAGAGTGCTTATTTGATTGGAAATTGAAAATTCTATTTCAATATTCAAGAATCAAAAGAAATCCGAGGGAAACCCCCCCCCCCCCACATACACACACACACAAACACATACGCCCATTTTCCTCAAGCCTATCTGATAAAAATTTTGAGATAGCCATTTTGCTAAAAAAAAAATCAAAGATCAGATAAGAAAACCGCCGATGTCGATACAACCCCCCGGGTCCGGGGACAGGCGTTGTAAGCTATACCCTGGATGCTCATATGGTTCTGACGGAAGTGATGCTCGTAAAAACTGCAGAGAGGGCTCATTTGATTGGAAATTAAAAGCCCTAGTTCACTTTTTAATAGTCAAAAGAGATCGGAGGGCAACTAGTCCCTCCCCCACGCCCCTTTTTCCCTAAATGTATCCGATAAAAAAAAATTTAGATAGCGATGTTATAAGAAATAGTTCAGAAATCATATATCAAAACTGGGGTCTCGACACAACCCCCTAGTGCCCAGGGTCAGGCGTTGTAATTTATTTCCTCTTAGGATAGGGATTGGAAAACTTAGTCGAATAAATATTGACCAAAACAATACATAGAGCATCTTAATCCAGGAAATTACTATCTATTGCCATAGTAGAGGATATTCTTTTTAGTTGAGTAGCACAAGGGTATACACGGCTCTTATGGAGGGGATGCTCGTATAACCTTCAGAGAGGGCTCATTTGATTGAAAATTCAAAGTTCTAGGTCACTTTTTAAGAATTAAAAGAGATACGGGAGAACTAGCCCCCCCCCACTTTTTTCCCAAACCCATCTGCTAAAAATATTTGTTAAAAATAGTTCAAAGATCATGCAACAAAACTCCGGTGTTGACACAACCCCTCTGGGCCCAGGGGCAGGTTTTGTAATTCTATTAAATATTTGGATAAGAATGGGAAAACTCATTAGTCGAATGAATAGTGATCAAAACAATGCCAAAGAGCACCTTAACCCAAGAAATTACTATTTATAGCCAGGTAAAAGGAAACTCTTCTACTTAGTTGAGCAGCAGCAGGGCATGCACGGTTCTTATTGAAGGGATGCTCGTATAAACGTCAGAGAGTGCTCATTTGATTGAAAATTCAAAGTTCTAGCTCACTTTTTAAGAATTAAAAGAGATAGCCTACGAGGGCAACTAGCCCCCCCCCCCCACCGCGCGCCCTTTTTTCCCAAGCCCAACCGCTAAAAATTTTGATATAGCCATTTTGTTAAAAATAGTTCGAAGATCATACAACAAAACTCCGGTGTTGACTTAACCCCTCTGGGCCTAGGGCAGGTTTTGTAATTTTATTACATCTTTGGATAAGGATGGGAAAGCTCATTAGTCGAATGAATAGTGACCAAAACAATGCCAAAGAGCACCTTAGCCCAGGGAATTACAGCTGCTAATTGGGAATTAGCAGCAGCAGGACATACACGGTTCTTATTGAAGGGATGCTCGTATAAACTTCAAAGAGGGCTCATTTTATTGAAACTTCAAAGATCTAATTCGCTTTTTAAGAATCAAAAGAGATAAGAGGGCAACTTGCCCCCTCCCCTTCACGCCCGTTTTTCCCCAAACACATCCAATACGATTCTTGATATAGCCATTTTTTTAAATAGTTGGAAGATCATACAACGAAAAATCCAGGGTCAACACAAACCCCAAAGGCCCAGGGGAAGGCGCTGTAAGTCATCCCCTGGGGCTATATATGGTTCTTATGGAAGGGATTCTCGTATAAACTACAGAGAAGGTTCATTTGATTTGAAATTGAAAGTTCGAATTCACTTCTTAAAGTGAAAAGAGATACGATGGCAACTAGCCCCCCACCCCCTTTTTTCCCAAACCCATCCGATAAAAACTTTGAGGTAGCCATTTTTTTTAAAAAACAGTTCAAAGATCATATAACAAAACATCCGGGGTCGACCCCCCCGGCACAAGGATAGTTATTGTAAGTTATACTCTGGGGCATATGTGTTTGCTATGGGAGGGATTCTCGTATAAACTTCAAAGGGGGCTCATTTGATGGGAAATTGAAAGTTCTAGTTAAATTTTTAAGAGAGATTGGAAGGCAACTAGACACCCTTCTACGACCTTTTTCCCTCAAATCCATCCAATAAGAACTTTGAGACAGCAATATTTCATAAACGTAATGCAGGTCAAGTAAGAAAAACCCTGGTGTCGACACAATCCCCCAAGGCCTGCGAGCAGGCGTTGTAAGTTATGCCCTGGGGGCGCATGTGGTCCTTATGGAAGGGAAGCTCGTACAAACTTCAGAGAGGGCTCATTTTAATGGAAATTGAAAGTTTTAATTCACTTTTTAAGAGTCAAAAGAGATCAGAGGACAACTAGCCTAAATTCTTGGTCAACCTACCCAAGACCATAGGAAGGCGTGCCTTTTTACCTCTCATTCCAGGCAATCTAACGGTCCTATGTGAATTTTAGATTCTTGGTCAACCCACCTGAGACTCTAGGGGGGCGTGTCTTTCTAAAAGCTAACAAACAAGTATTGGTCCAATAAGAGAGTCATACTTACTCCCGGCGTTACTTGTGCCATTTAGCTAAACACTTGGAAAACTATAGGTTCTATGACTATCATAGTTTTATGACTATCTACCTTAGTTCTTCTGCCCTAGGAATGACGCATGGACGGATGATAGATAGACTTATCGATATTCCCGAGAATCTTAGATATTGAATCTTAGATATCTTAGATATTGCCGTTGCAAGTTAGTTCAGACAAGTCGCTGTGTCTTTGCTCGTGGAATTGCCACCTTACTACTGGATATTTAGATGATGTTCTTCAGTTAATTGAGAAATCTTCTTCAAAATTTTATATTATGGGTTATTGTGAAACTTTTTTGAGTGCTGACCAATCTCTCTCGGCTTATTGTTTTCCAGGATGTAATTTTGAGATGAGGAACCGATCAACTATGAACCGAGGAGGCCTGGGATTTTTGATTAAGAAGAATATGAGGTATATCGTGAGGGAGGATTTGGGTGTATGGATAGAAGGTAAGTTTGAAAGTTTTGTTTAGAATTTGAAATTGAAAGGAAAAAAAAATTAGTTGGTATGGTGTCTAAGCCGCGCAGTGCTCGCTTGGATGAGTTTGTCACAGGTTTTGATAAGTTGATGAGGCGGGTTTCGTCTACAAGAATGGATTTTTCTTTTGTATGGAGGATTTTAACTTTAATCTTTTAGAAATTTCAGGTGATAATTTGGATTTTTTAATTATATGGTTTCGCATGATCCCCTAACCCATCCGATAAAATTTTGAGATAGCCATGTTTTAAAAATTAGCTCAAAGATCATATAACGAAAAGTCCGGGGTCGACCCAGCGCCCGGGCACAGGTGTTGTAAGTTATGCTCCGGGGGCATATATGGTTCAGAGGGAAGGAATGCGCCGCATAAACTTCGGTTAGGGCTTATTTGAATGGAAATGGAAAGTTCTAGTTTAGTTTTAAGAGTCAAAAGAAATCTGATGGCAGCAAAGCCCCCCCCCCATGCCCTTTTTTCCCCAAACGAATCCAATGAAAATTTTGAGATAGCCATTTTGTTAAAAATAGTTTAGAGATCGGGTAAGAAAACCTCCAGTGTCAATAAAACCCCTCGGAGCCCCGGAGCAGGTGCTGTAAGTTATGTATTGTGGTATATATAGTTATCATGACAGGAATGCTCGTATAAACTTCAGAGAGGGCTCATTTGACTGGAAATTGAAAGCTCTAGTTCACTTTTTAAGAGTCAAAAAAAGATTGGAGGGCAATTAGCTTCCCCCCTTCCCTTTTTCCCCAAATACATCAGATAAAAATTTTAAGATAGCCGTTTTGTAAAAAAAAAAAAAAGAAAAAAGAAGAAGTTCAAAGATCATATAACAAAAAATCTGGTGCCGACACAAACCCCTGGGCCCAAGGACAGGCGTTGTAATTTATGCCCCCAAGGCATATGTGGTTCTTATGGAAGGGATGCTCTTATAAACTCTAGAGAGGGTTCATTTGATTGAAAATCAAAAGTTCTAGTTCACTTTTTAAGAGCCAAAAGAGATTGGAGGACAACTAGGCCCCCATGCCCTTTTTTCCCCGAAACCATCCGAAACAAATTTTGAGATAGCCATTTTCTTAAACAGTTCAAGAGTCAGATAACAAAAAAATACAGTGTCAATACAAGTCCTGAGGGCACGGGGGCAGGCATTGTAAGTTATTCCCTACGGACGTATATGGTTCGCATGAAAGGGATGATCGTATAAACTTCAGAGAGGGCTTATTTGATTGGAAGTTGAAAGTTCTAGTTCACTTTTTTGGAGTCAAAAGAGATCGGAGGGCAACTAGCCCCTCTTCCACGCTCTTTTTTCTTCGAACCCATCCGATATGAACTTTGATATAGTCGTTTTGTTAAAAATAGTTGAAATGTCAGATAACGAAACTTCGGTGTCGAAACAGCCCCCCAGGGCCCGGGGGCAGGCGTTGTAAGTTGTGCCCTTGGGGCATATATAGTTCTTTTGGAAGGGATGCTCGTATAGACTTCAGAGAGTGCTTATTTGATTGGAAACTGAAAATTCTATTTCAATATTCAAGAATCAAAAGAAATCCGAGGGCAACCCCCCCCCCCACATACACACACACACACAAACACATACGCCCATTTTCCTCAAGCCTATCTGATAAAAATTTTGAGAAAGCCATTTTGCTAAAAAAAATCAAAGATCAGATAAGAAAACCGCCGATGTCGATACAACCCCCCGGGTCCGGGGACAGGCGTTGTAAGCTATACCCTGGATGCTCATATGGTTCTGACGGAAGTGATGCTCGTAAAAACTACAGAGAGGGCTCATTTGATTGGAAATTAAAAGCCCTAGTTCACTTTTTAATAGTCAAAAGAGATCGGAGGGCAACTAGTCCCTCCCCCACTCCCCTTTTTCCCTAAATGTATCCGATAAAAAAAAATTTAGATAGCGGTGCTATAAGAAATAGTTCAGAAATCATATATCAAAACTGGGGTCTCGACACAACCCCCTAGTGCCCAGGGTCAGGCGTTGTAATTTATTTCCTCTTAGGATAGGGATTGGAAAACTTAGTCGAATAAATATTGACCAAAACAATACATAGAGCATCTTAATCCAGGAAATTACTATCTATTGCCATAGTAGAGGATATTCTTTTTAGTTGAGTAGCACAAGGGTATACGAGGCTTTTACGGAGGGGATGCTCGTATAACTTTCAGAGAGGGCTCATTTGATTGAAAATTCAAAGTTCTAGGTCACTTTTTAAGAATTAAAAGAGATACGGGAGAACTAGCCCCCCCCCCCACTTTTTTCCCAAACCCATCTGCTAAAAATTTTGTTAAAAATAGTTCAAAGATCATGCAACAAAACTCCGGTGTTGACACAACCCCTCTGGGCCCAGGGGCAGGTTTTGTAATTCTATTAAATATTTGGATAAGAATGGGAAAACTCATTAGTCAAATGAATAGTGATCAAAACAATGCCAAAGAGCACCTTAACCCAAGAAATTACTATTTATAGCCAGGTAAAAGGAAACTCTTCTACTTAGTTGAGCAGCAGCAGGGCATGCACGGTTCTTATTGAAGGGATGCTCGTATAAACGTCAGAGAGTGCTCATTTGATTGAAAATTCAAAGTTCTAGCTCACTTTTTAAGAATTAAAAGAGATACGAGGGCAACTAGCCCCCCCCCCCCCCCCGCGCGCTCGTTTTTCCCAAGCCCAACCGCTAAAAGTTTGGATATAGCCATTTTGTTAAAAATAGTTCGAAGATCATACAACAAAACTCCGGTGTTGACTTAACCCCTCTGGGCCTAGGGGCAGGTTTTGTAATTTTATTACATCTTTGGATAAGGATGGGAAAACTCATCAGTCGAATGAATAGTGACCAAAACAATGCCAAAGAGCACCTTAACCCAGGGAATTACTATTTATAGCCAGGTAAAAGGAAACTATTCTACTTAGTTGAGCAGCAGCAGGACATACACGGTTCTTATTGAAGGGATGCTCGTATAAACTTCAAAGAGGGCTCATTTTATTGAAACTTAAAAGTTCTAATTCGCTTTTTAAGAGTCAAAAGAGATAAGAGGGCAACTTGCCCCCTCCCCTTCGCGCCCTTTTTCCCCAAACCCATCCAATACGATTCTTGATATAGCCATTTTTTTAAAATAGTTGGAAGATCATACAACGAAAAATCCAGGGTCAACACAAACCCCAAAGGCCCAGGGGAAGGCGCTATAAGTCATCCCCTGGGGTTATATATGGTTCTTATGGAAGGGATTCTCGTATAAACTACAGAGAAGGTTCATTTGATTTGAAATTGAAAGTTCGAATTCACTTCTTAAAGTGAAAAGAGATACGAGGGCAACTAGCCCCCCACCCCCTTTTTTCCCAAACCCATCCGGTAAAAACTTTGAGGTAGCCAATTTATTTTTAAAAACAGTTCAAAGATCATATAACAAAACATCCGGGGTCGACCCCCCCCCCCCCCCTGGCCCAAGGGTAGTTATTGTAAGTTATGCTCTGGGGCATATGTGGTTGCTATGGGAGGGATTCTCGTATAAACCTCAAAGAGGGCTCATTTGATGGGAAATTGAAAGTTCTAGTTAAATTTTTAAGAGAGATTGGAAGGCAACTAGACACCCTTCTACACCCTTTTTCCCTCAAATCCATCCAATAAGAACTTTGAGACAGCCATTTTCATAAACGTAATGCAGGTCAAGTAACAAAAACTCTGGTGTCGACACAACCCTCCAAGGCCTGTGAGCAGGCGTTGTAAGTTATGCCCTGGGGGCGCATGTGGTCCTTATGGAAGGGAAGCTCGTACAAACTTCAGAGAGGGCTCATTTTATTGGAAATTGAAAGTTTTAGTTCACTTTTTAAGAGTCAAAAGAGATCAGAGGACAACTAGCCTAAATTCTTGGTCAACCTACCCAAGACCATAGGAAGGCGTGCCTTTTTACCTCTCATTCCAGGCAATCTAACGGTCCTATGTGAATTTTAGATTCTTCGTCAACCCACCTGAGACTCTAGGGGGGCGTGTCTTTCTAAAAGCTAACAAACAAGTATCGGTCCAATAAGAGAGTCATACTTACTCCCGGCGTTACTTGTGCCATTTAGCTAAACACTTGGAAAACTATAGGTTCTATGACTATCATAGTTTTATGACTATCTACCTTAGTTCTTCTGCCCTAGGAATGACGCATGGACGGATGATAGATAGACTTATCGATTAACAAATGAACTGTAATTATTTTTATACAATCCTAATAAGGGCCTATGCCAGTTATGCCTCTCACTCAATTGGACAACCTGTCTTGGCTTTTTCTACATTTAGCCATGGCTTGACTCCCACAGCTACTTGATTTTAATTCAAAATCAACGGTTTGAATTAAAATGAAGTACTTGTGGGCATCAAGCCATGTCTAATTGCAGAAACAGCCAAGACAGATAGATCCCCAAACCCATTCAATACAAATTTTGAGATAATCATTTTTTTAAATAGTTCAAAAGTCAGACAAAAAACTCCGGTGTCGACACAGACTCCCCCCTCCCCGTGGGCCCATGGGCAGTCGTTGTAAGTTGTGTATTGGGGGCCTATGTGGTTTTCATACAATGGATGCTCATACAAGTTTCAAAGAGGGTTAATTTGATTGGAAATTGAAAGTTCTAGTTTACTTTTTCAGAGCCAAAAGAGATCCAAGGACAACTAGCCCCTCTCCCACGCCCTTTTCCCCCAGAACAATACAATGAAAATTCTTAGATTGCCATTTTTTTGAAAATAGTTCTAAGGACAGATAAGAAAAACTCCGTTGTCGAGGCAACACCCCAAGGCCCGGTGGCAGGTGTTGTAAGTTATGCTCTTGAGGAATAAATGGTTCTTATAGAAGGGATGCTCGTATAAACTTTGGAAAAGTCTCATTTGATTGGAAATTGAAATTTGTTGTTTACCTTTTTAGCCCCTCCCCACTCTCCGCGCCATTTTTAGACATCATTTTCACATAGTTAAAACATCATATAACAAAAACTCTTGAATCGACACAACCCCCAAGGCCCTGGAGCAGGCGTTGTAAGTTATGTTCTGGGGGTATATATGGTTCTTAGGAAGGGATGCTTGTATAAACTTCAGAGAGGGCTTATTTTATTGGAAATTAAAAGTTCTAGTTCAGTTTTAAGAGGGAAAAGAAATTGCAGGGCAACTAAACCCCAGCCCCTCTTTCTCCAAATATATTCGATAAAAAAGGTTTTTATGGACGAGGTGGTCGTATACACTTTTGAGAGGACTCGAATGATTAAAAATTGAGTTTTCTAATTCACCTTTTAAAATTCAAAAGTGATCTGACGGCGACTAGCCTTCCCTTAATATCAACCTTCTTTTCCTCGTATGTGTCCAATCAATTTTTTTACATAGCCATTTTGTTCAAAATATAACAAAGATAATTATAACAAATCTCCACAAATAAAAGGGCCCTCCTCCCACGAATCCAGGGGCAGGTGTTATAAAGTGTAGCCTGGGGGCATCCAAGGTTTTTATGAAATGGATGGTCGTATAAACTTCTGAGGGGGCCTATTCGATTGTAAATCAGAATTCCTAGGGCCCTAATTAAGAGTCAAAAGTGATTGGAGGGTAACTGCCCTTCAAGGCCCTTTTCCACAAGTACATCCAATCAAAATTTTTAGATACCGATTTTATTCAAAAAAGTTTAAAGGTCAAATAACAAAACCTCCATGGTCAACACATCCCCCCAGAGCCCAGGGGCAAGTGTTGTAAACTATGCCCTGAGGGCGAATAGGGTTCGCCCTCAGTGGTCGTATAAACTTCAGAGATGGAGATTTGAGATTTGATTGGAATCAAAAGTTCTAGTTACTTTTTCATAGTTATCAAAAGTGATGGAATGTATCTACCCCCCCCCCCCCCTCACGCCTTTTTTTCAAAAGACATCAGATAAAAAGTTTGATATAGCTATTTTGTAAAAGATTGTCCAAAATTCAAATGACTATATATTAGGGGTTCCCCTTGTGCCTTTTTTCTCCAAATGCATCTTATCAAGATTTTGAAACAGACATTTTCTTAAAATAGTCCAAAGCTCCAGTTACTATAAATTGGGGGTTGAGATATCTTCCAAAGCCCCCAGGGCAAGGATTGTAACTGATGTGAGTTGCCCATTATTAGAATATAAAGTTCTGAAACTTTTTACGCCGAACTGGTCAGCCACGACAACAAACAACTAAAAGAGATAAAATTCAACAACAAAAAAATCAAACGAGACTGCGGTAATCCCAGTAGAGAGATAAAATATAAAAAAAACAAGTTTTTCTTAACGGAGAGTAAGGAGCGACATTAAAACTTGAAATGAACAGAAATTACTTCGTATGTGAAAGGGGCTGCTTCCTCATCAATGCCCCGCTCTTTACCCTAAAGTTTGACTCTTTCTCTTAACTCTACTTTTTAAAACAGTAATCACTTTACCGTAAAGAGCGGGGCGTTGATGAGGAAGCAGCTTCTTTCACATACGAAGTAATTTCTGTTCGTTTTAAGTTTTAATGTCGCTCCTTACTTTCCGTTAAAAAAAAACTTTTTTTTTTATTGAATTTCTGAACGTTTTTGAATCAATGCATGTTTTGATTTTGGCTCTCCACAGATGATTAATTAAACCGAAATTTGCATATTAATTTTTTGGCTAAATGTCTCTCTCATAGTTTTGATCGAACGATTTTGAGAAAAAAAGGAGCGGGGGAGAAGGCCTAGTTGCACTCTGGTTTTTTGGTTACTTAGAAAGGGAACTAGAACTTCTAATTTTTTACGAATGTTTTTATTAGTAAAAGATATACGTAACTTATAAATTACCTTGCGTAACAAACTTATGTATTCTCATGTTTTTATTACGTACTAGCTGTTGGGGTGGCGCTTCGCGCCACCCCAACACCTAGTTGGTGGGGGCGCTTCGCCCCCCCCCCAAGCCCCCCCGCGCGCGTAAGTCGTTACGCGCCATATTAGTTACACGCCATTGTAGTTGTGTCCCTGTGTCCCACCTGTGAATATAGATAGATATTTATATGTTTTTAATTACGTAAAACTTGCGAATATACAACATTCTTCGCTGTCCCATTGTCTGTGCATATAAATAGATTGTCAGGTTTACCGACTCTTGAACATGCAACATATAATTGTCCATGGGAAAAAAATCCGTATTCAGATCCATACCTCATTATTCTAATGATTGCCCTTGAGCTTTGTCGATGGTGATTGCTAATCGAATATTCCCTATGTCCCCATCGTCATTTATATATCCCCCCTGTTCCCCCCGGTGTCCCCGTTGTAGTTGTGTCCCTTTGTCCTGGTCTTCATTTATATTTCCTGTGTCCCGGTCTTCATTTGTGTCCCGGTGTCCCAGTCTGTAATTTCTCTTTGAGTGTCCCGGTCGTCATTTATATTCCCTGTGTCCCGGTGTCCCGGTGTCCCGCTCGTTATTTGTGTCCCGGTGTCCCGGTCTGTAATTTCTCTTTGAGAGTCCCGGTGGTCATTTATATTCCCTGTGTCCCGGTCGTCATTTGTGTCCTGTTTTCCCGATCTGTAATTTTGTCAGTCGACAAACATGACGTCAGTCAACAAACAACTTCATGACGGAATAATATCCAATCCTCATAATGACGTCAGTCGACAAACATGACGTCAGTCGACACACAAACATGACGTCAGTCGACAGACACACAGACAACTTTTTTTATATATATAGATATGAGGGGGTTCACCCCCTCGTCAGTATCTGGCTTTTTACACTAAAGATTAAATTTTGTTTCAATTTCTTAAGAATGACCCCTGAATTACAAAAGCCGCAGAATAAATAGTTGAAATTACTAAAAATACTTTAGCCTAAAGAGCGAGGTATTAGGAGGAGGCGAGCCCATGTTTAATAATTTCTGTTCGTTTTAAGTGGTTTTAATTCTGCTCCTTACTAAAATAAGGCAAATATTCTCAGGCTCGTAACTTCCGATGGGTAAGTCTAAACTTAATGAAACTTAGATATTTAAAATCAGCATTAAAATACAATTCTTTTGATGTAACTATTGTTATAGAAATTCTGTTTTTTAGAGTTTTGGTTACTATTGAGCAGGTCGCTCCTTACTACAGTTCGTTACCACGAACTGTTTGAAAAGAGATGAAAGACTAAAACAACGCGGATATTTCGCCTGTATATAAACTAGGGGTCGTCAGCACAAGATAAAAAGAAAAAACCCTAAACTAAAAACAAAACAAAACACCACCAATAATAATAAATACAATTGTATTTATTTCCACATAGGGGAAGAGAAGCTATTAGAGTTACTTCAATGAGAACATCAAAGCAACTGAGGAAACATTATAAAAATTGAAACTAAGTTAACTATTCCGTTGCGAAATAATCCTCTTGTTAGATAATATTGAAGCAATTCTTTTCGGTCCAGTAGGTAATAATAATGTTTTAATCTAATATAAATGAGTAAATAAATCTTAAAACGCGTGAAACTTAACTTGAATATGCAAATCAAGTTTGAAACGAACAAATATCCCTACAAAGAGGAGTTGGGTTTCGCCTCTCTCTTTCACTGTAAAAGTCTAAAACCTACTTCATCGTTTACGCTTTACTGAAAACTATATATGTCTTGAACATATTGACTTGAAAAGTACAAATAATATCAAACTGAATCTTTGATATATAATGCTATCAATTGTTGAAAGATCATCAGTTCAAGATTTTATTTCACTGTAATTTTATTTTCATTTTCAATGCTGCAATAACTGGAAAAGAAAATATTTGTAATATAATTCGTTTTCAGTGAAGCACCAATGACGTAGTAGGCTTTAGACGGAAGGGGGCAGTATTCAAACTCTTGTTTGTAGTGTTGCTATATTTGTCTTGAATAGTCTTGGAAAGAGCTAATGTAATTAAACTAAACATTAGTTGCTGAAAGCGCACCAGTTAAAATTTTTATTTTACTTACTTAATTTTAATCTTATTTTCAATCTTGTAATAAACACAAAAGAAAATATTTGCAATACTTTTCGTTTTCAGTAAAACGCCGAAGACGCAATAGATTTTATGCCTTTACAGTGATTGCGCAGATAATTGTTTATTTAATTTCTGTCCGATTTGGGTTTCATTTATTCTTGAATAGTAATTTCTGGTTGTTTTGAGCTCGAGTTATTTTAGGTTTCTATTTCCTCTGATTTTAAGTTTAATATGACCTTTAATTTTCTTTAGAAAACTTCTTTTTCAGAAATTTGTTTTTTAATTGATTTCTATTCGTTTTTGATAGCCAAAGTTTCAAGGTTTTAAAAATTCCCTATTTTAAAATATTTTTTTTATTCCAAAATAAATTAACAGTTTGGTAAGAATAATGAATTAAACTGAGTACTAGATATATAATGATATTAATTGCTGAATGCTCACCAGCTCAAGATTTTGTTTCACCCAGGCCGGATACAAAGCTTTGTTACCTGTAGGCCAAAGCGTTTTTGCCGATCCGCTTTTGCAAGATTTTCGGGGAAATCCCCAAAACTTCGGAAATAGTGAAAGCCACAGGCCCTAGTGGGCCTATTGATCGATTCTGGTCTAGTTTCACCGAAATTTTCATTTTATTTTCAATGTTGTAAAAAGAATAAAAGAAAATATTTGTAATATAATTTCTTTTAGTAAAGCGTCAAATACGCAGTAGGCCTTATACTTTTACCGTTAGAGAAACGGGCAGCAACCACATTCTTTTGTATAGTGAAGATACCATTCGGTAGAGTTAAATAACTCCTACTCCCTGAAAACGACCGCTGTCTTACAACCAACATTTAATCCAACTCTCACTTGTCTTTGAATTCTGTTTTCCCAATTATTATAATAAAAAAGGTAAGCTAATTTTGTAGAACTTTATAGCCACATAATTAAGACAATAATAAGAGAATTTCCATTTACTGTTCTCAATATATAGAAAGCCTACACACAGTGATAGGTATTTGAACTTTCATTCGTGCCACCCTATTTTAGTGAAACGAGGGGTTGTGATTGCACTGGTGGGTAGAGCTTCCAGAATTTGTCCCCAGGAGTTTTTAGATTCTGAATTGTTGCATTTGAGAGATATTTTATTTCGTAATAATGACCCTATTAAATTTATTGACAAAATAATAAAAAATAGACGCATTAAACATAACAATAGGGCTATCGGAGTTTCACAGCGTACAGAATTAAATACGCAGAAAAGTTTCCTTTCTTTGCCTTATGCACCTATTTTGGGGGGGGATGCTTAAACTAATTTTTCGTAAACACAACATTGATACCTCCTTCCAATCAGTGAGACCATTAGGTAGTTTCCTTAATTCTAGGAAGGATTTAACCCGGGGAGATTTATTTAGTGGGGTGTATAAAATCCCTTGTTCTCCGACAATTTATTTAAAGATTCAATGAGCATTGTAGCTTAATAGAAAGAAAAACACTACAATTAAGAAAACCTCCTGAAACTTTTGTTTTGGCTCTGGCTGAACATACATTCCTTCATCCTAAGCATTTTATACAATTTGATGAGAGCAGAGCTATTTCGAATGATAGGGGTTTTTCTCACTGAAAAATTATAAAAATTGAAACTAAGTTAACTATTCCGTTGCGAAATAATTCTCTTGTTAGGTAATATTGAAGCAATTCTTTTTGGCTCAACTGATCCACGTAGGGAAAAAAAGCAATTAGAATTACTTCAAAGAGAGTATCAAAGCAACTGAGAAAAAATTATAAAAACTGAAACTAAGTTAACTATTCTGTTGTGAAATAAACCTCTTGTTAGCTAATATGGAAGCAACTGTTTTTGATCCAGTAGGTAATCTTGTCCCCTGGTGATTGTGTAAATTTTAATTCTTTTCTTGAGTATTGGCTCATTTTCCAAAAGACAATTATACAATGGTCCAATACTTAAATTTCCCGTGTGCTATTTATTGAAAGATTAGCAAACATATGCTTTTAATTTGTTTGCTATGATTGCTTATTTAATTTTTGTTCGTTTTGTGTTTCATTTGTGTCTCAATAGCAAAATATTCTTGTTCGTTTTGAGCTTGATTTGCAAAATTCAGCTTAAGCTCTACTCGTTTTGAGATTTATTTATTCTTTTATATTAATGCCTGTTGTATGTTTTATGCTATGATTGTTAATTTAATTTCTTTTCGTTTTGGGTTTCGTTTATTCTTTAATAGTTTATTCTTTCGTTTATTCTTTAATAGTAATATCTGGATGCTTTGAGTTTGAGTCATTATAGGTTTCTATTTCTTCTGATCTTAAGTTTAATATGGCCTTTACTTTTCTTTAAGAAACATCTTTTTCGAAATTTTTTTTTAATTAATTTTAAGAAGGGTAGAGGATACTTTCCTAGAATTCCAGGAAAGTATTCCTGGATACTTTCCTGGAATGGAAGAAATTCCATTCTTAGACGAATAATTGAGAGGTGCCTGAGTTATCAAACACCTTTGGTCCTTAGTTTTACAGATTATGAGCAAGCGCTTCGTTAAGTTAATGGAGGAGCTTAACCGATGGTCCTATCCTTGTATGGCATACCAGATAAATATAAGTGATCAGTTGTATGTACGAGAATAACATTGATGCGGTGACAGTGGGAAATGAGGGTAGTTGCTGATTTCATATCGGATCAGGAGTTAAGCAGGATTGAGTTGTGTCCCCATTTACATGGAGTATTTTGAATGGACTTCGTCCTAAGGAACACAGCAAAGGCAATAGGACAACACTAAATTTCATAGGTAGCAAAAAGTATAATACTCATCTAGGTCTAGATTATGGGGAGAATATAAGCACCCTCGATGAAAATATTAGCAAAATGTCTGAAATTTTAAAGGTTTTGTGAGTTCAGGATGCAAGAATAGGCTTGAAAATAAAAACATGATCGATAAAAAGTCACCAAGATTAGGAATAAATGAAGGTAAAGAGGTGTTGTTTGACAACGAGCAGGTCGATCAAGTGGACAGCTTCACTTGCTTATGTAGTATTATCAGTAAAGATGATAATCTTTACTGAGAGATTATCAACTGTGTGTTTTTACAGTTGAAAAGTTTGGGAGAATAGGAAGAAAAGTATGCGAACCAAGATTGGAATACTGGAAGATTTTCAACAGAAATTGCCTACGGACTGTTTTGGATACTCCAGTTTTAGTTCTCATTCACTTAACATCTAAAAAGCGGATTATATATGCATATATATATATATATATATATATATATATATATATACTTGATCCAGCATTCAATTAGTTTGACTTGTGAAATATAAATCCTGCAGAATTTGTCGAAAAGTTAATTATCTTTGGATTTTGCTGAGAAGTTTTTGAATATAGATAAATTTGATTGGATTTGATTTGGATAATTTGAATGCAGCAATTTGGGATGTCAGAGTACGGTGAAAAAATTTGACAGGCTCCCACGTTCCACTGAGCCCCCTCCACGCGGGTGCCTGCCACCGCATAACGTGGTCCTGTCCACTAAAGATAGGTAAGTTTTTAATTTGCTGGATCATTACTTTCATCATGGTACAGTTTCAGAGTGGAGACTTAGTAGTACCTCAGTTCAAGGGATACCCCCTCTGGCCAGTTTGGATTGTTAGCATTACAAACCAAGAAAAGTTTACACCAAAATTCGTTGTGTTTTGCCACGGATCTCATGACTTTCAGACTGTGGTGGAAGCCGAATCTTCTGTCTTATGATAACAATCGCTTGAAAGCTTCAAAAAGTACAAATAAGGGCGTCAATCATGCTTTCCGGGAGTGTGAATCCTCTCCTGATGTTTATTTCCAGTAAAGCAAGTTACAAATAGCCCAGGGACTGCTTTGAGCATAACTTCTGAGCTTTTAAATCAGCTTACTTTAGCATAAAACAAAGTAGTAAAGCTTAAGGCTGGCCCAGCTAAAGAACTTGAGAAAAAGTTAAGGAAAAAGTTACTTCCATGGGCAGGAGCAGGAGGCTCATCACAGTAAGCCACTCTAAACCCAGAACTGATTGTTTCGGAAATTTATGATTCGATCACGCTAGAATACAACGGAAAGTTTGAGAAAGATGAAAAATTGTTTTCATCTCTGAATAGCCAGATTCAATCAATAGAGCTTCGAATTGCTACTACTAAGGAAAAGCTTGACGATTACGAACAGGAGCGTTTTAGTAAAACAGGACCCCGGAGCTGACCTGTGTACTACTGTTTTGGATATAGCAACACCTACGCCTGTTGCGCCAATTCTAGTTAAATTCATGACTAAAGATATGGCGTATACTGTTTTCAAAGCTAAATCAAAGCTAGCAAAATTTGGTGTATTCGTCACTGAATATCTTACGAAAAAGAGAAAAGTAATTCTTGAAGGTGCGAGAGACAGATATGGTGTAAGGAACGTCTGGACTCCATATTTACAAACGTGAGCAAGGTCATATCCACCCAATACGAATCCACTCACTTGTTGACACCCTATAGCTTTTAATAAAAGTTGATTATTTATGTTTATTTGTATTAGTATTTTTCGTTATTATTTAGTTACTTTAGTATTTATGCTCTATTATTCTTATCTTTTTCTCTTTCTCTCGCGGGAAAGAAAGTTATCTACTTATTTTTTTTGATGAATGATTTTTCTTCATTGAGTAGATTTATGTCTAATCTACTCCCTATTGAAGATCACTTGGAGGCTCAAATTGGACATGATGATTTGCCTAATATTGACTCAAAGCCTCTTCGTGAAAGTTCTTAGATATTGCCGTCGCAAGTTAGTTCAGACAAGTCGCTGTGTCTTTGCTCGTGGAATTGCCACCTTACTACTGGATATTTAGATGTTCTTCAGTTAATTGAGAAATCTTCTTCAAAATCTGATATTATGTGTATTTGTGAATTTTTTTTTAGTGCTGACCAATCTCTCTCTGCTTATTATTTTCCAGGATGTAATTTTGACGTGAGGAACCGATCAACTATGAACCAAGGAGGCCTAGGATTTTTGATTAAGAAGAATACGAGGTATATTGTGAGGGAGGATTTGGGTGTATGGATAGAAGGTAAGTTTGAAAGTTTTTGTTTAGAATTTTAAATTGAAAGAAAAAAAAATTAGTTGGTATGGTGTATAAGCCGGCCAGTGCTCGCTTGGATGAGTTTGTCACAGGTTTTGATAAGTTGATGAGGTGGGTTTCGTCTACAAGAATGGATTTTTCTTTTGTATGGAGGATTTTAACTTTAATCTTTTAGAACTTTCAGGTGATAATTTGGATTTTTTAATTATATGGTTTCGCATGATCTTTACCCTTTAACTTGAGTACCTACCCGAATTTCTATTCATTCTGTGACTCTAATTAATAACGTTTTCGTGGGACATAGCTTTTGAGTCAAAGCTGTTCTGATGTTATCGTATATCCAGGCTTGGACCATCTTCCGACAATTGCTCATGTGATGTGTCTCAGAAATGGACACATCCCGTCAAAGAAAATACTGACACGTGAACTAAAAAAGCAGAATTTGAATAACTTTGCCATGGAGTTGAGTTGCATTAAGTGGGTGAGATTTCAGGTGATTCTTCTATAGCTTATGACCAATTCATGTCAATTTTTCAACCGATTTATGAGAAAACATGTCCATTGCGACTTGTAAAGCAAAAGAAGGACGATCCCCGCAAGCCATGGATTACGGAGGAAATAATAGACATGATAAACAATAGAAACTTGTTATATGAGCAATATCTTAATAGTAAGCATGACGCATATTTTATGGAATTCAAGGGAGTGAGAAATATGGTGAATAGTATGAGAAGGCAAGCAAAGAAAAAGTACTTTAAGGAAAAGTTTTCTGACAATAAGGGAGATACAAGAGCTACATGGCATATCAATGAGTTAATGGGAAATAAGAAAAATAGCCAGTCGCCTTGCATTGATATAAACGGAAGTTCTGTAAGTGATAAAAATATAGTTGCGAATCATTTTGGTCAGTTTTATTCTCAAATTGGATTGTCTGTTCAAGGAAGTGCAAGATGTGACATGAGAAATGTTCTCAGTGAGGAATTCAAGGACTCTCCTGGCGACAGTGTTGAGTTCCAGCTTGAAAAGTGTACAATGGTAAAGTGATTAAGATAGTGAAAAATATAAAATCGAATGCTACTTGGGTAGATGGCGTGAATCTTAAAATTTTTAAAGCTGTTATGACGTATATACTACCATGCATCCTACATATTATCAACCTGTCTTTGGAAACACGGACCTTTCCAGAAGCGCTGAAGCAAGCTAAAATTATTCCACATTATAAAGGGGGTGCCAGGTCAGATCCCGGTAATTGGAGACCGATTTCGATGATGCCTCTATTTTCAAAGTTCTCGAAAAAGTGATTCATCGTCGTCTATATGACCATCTCACGAAACATGGCCTACTCAGTGACACCCAATTCAGGTTTAAAAAAGGTCATTCAACTAGTCATGCTACCATTCATCTTGTTGATTTTGTAAATAATTGTTTTGAAAAAGGTAAGATCCCCCTAACAGTATTTTTGATTTTGAGAAACCATTTGACACAGTAGATTTTAGAGTTTTATTGCAGAGATTAGAATGCTTGGGTATCAAAGGAGTGTGTCTGAAGTGGTTTGAAAGTTATTTACGCGGGATGTGTATTAATGTGATGATTGATGATGTGTTTTCTTCATCTTATCAAGTGTCGTTTGGTGTGCAACAGGGGTCGGTCCTTGGTCCACTTCTTTATCTAGTTTATGTAGATAGCATGAGGCTCTATCTTCCGGATTGTTGCTTAACGTCATTTGCTGATGACACTGCAGTTACGTTATCTAGTCGTTGTTTGGATAGCCTTGTGTTGAAAGTGAATGGAGTTTTGAGAAATTTCCATGTTTTTACTAGATTGAGTTTGTTATCAGTAAACGTTGCTAAGACTAATTTTGTTTTATATACTAGAGTAGGCAAGCCCATTGATATTAAAGGTAAAATTTTGTTTGATAATAAGCATGTAGTTCAGGTTAAGGAAATCCGTTATTTAGGTTTTTACATTGATTTTAATCTTTCGTGGAAACACCACAGTGATATTGTTGCAACAAAGGTTGCCCGCGACCTTGGAGCAATTCAACGTTTCAGAATTTTTTCAACTCCGAGAGTTTTATTGCTTTTATACCACGCTCTGATTCACCCTTATATTTCGTATGGGTGCTTGTTATGGGCAAGCAATTTTTATCTGAATTTTTAAACGTGTTCAGATTCTTCAAAATAAAGCGACGCGTTTTATTGGTGGATGTGTTGAAGGTGAACACAACACTACAGCTTCCTTCAAAAAGTTACAAGTGCTGAATGTAGTACAGCTACGGGAGTACCAAGTTTGAAATCTTGCCTATTAATGTTGGAATAATGCATGTCCAGAGGTTTTTCGCAATTATTTTGGTGAATATAGACCGTTGCATCATTATGAAACGCGTCACGCTAGTGATTTCGTCATCCCACACAGAAGTGTAAACACGGCCGGCTTCCCTACTAGATTTTCAGGTTCTAAAGTGTGGAACTAAACTGTGTTCCTGGGAGCATTCGGGCGGCTGAGCACCTGGGGTTATTAAAAAGTAAATTGAAAAAGTATTTATTAGGCCAATGTTCATAGTTCTTTCTTTTCTTTTTTTTATTACTATGAGATTGGTTATTATTATTGATGAGTTGGTGAGAGATTGGTCGTTATTGTTTATATTTTTCTTATGTTTGTAGTGAATTATTAATTAGAATATGAGTTTTATGTACCCGCCCAGTCGCAAGTGCTTTTTTGCATCTTTCTTGGGGCGGGTAATGGGATATTAGTTAATTGTATTTGGATTATAGATAAAGTGAACTGAACTTAATTGAACCCGGCTGACTGACCATATCTCAAATAGTAAGCTCTACGAAAAATGTTGTTCAATCCTGCTTTCTAGGCCTACAATAAAAGAAAGGATAAGTTAGCTAGGATATGTTCTACGGATGAAGAATGACAGATTGCCAAATATTGTCCTCATCGGCCAACCTTATAGGCCCAAATGATAAGTAGGTCGTCCCCGAATATGGTGGTAGGATGTTTTAGGAAAGATGTAAGGGAAATGGGAGCTTCTTGGGAGGGTATAAAGAGGTGGCCTATGAATATATTTAAATGGATGAGGAGTGTGTGTGACTGTGTTGGCCTCAGGTGGCTTTGTGCTACAGTAAGTTTTAAGTAGTATTAGTAGTGTTAAAGTGCTAAAAAAAACTTCGTCATAAAAAGGGAGATATTAAGGATGGTACAGTCTTCATCATATGCTGAATAATTTCCATTTGTTTTAAGTTTTAACATTACTCCTTATTTTTAGTTGAAAAAACTTGTCTTTTTACTCAATAATTTAGAACACAGCAATGTACTTACTAAACAATCAGAAATATCGAAATTGAAAAAGTTTTTTTTTCTTTTACAATTTCAATGCTCATTTAAAAAATGAATATGGATACAAAGACTTTATTTGAAATTTAAAACAAAAAAAATAAATATAAATTATTTTTAGTACTACTTTTCTTGCTCTTGTTTCAGCAAACCTCTTCTCTTCTTCTTTTTTTTCTTATCTCCGAAGTACAAGAAAAAATTTAGTTCGTATATAAACCCCAAGCGGTTATTAAAGCACCTGTAGGTCTATTATAGTCTTTTTTTGCTAGTTCGGCATTTTTTGTTGAGATTTCACAAACCCATCAATCTCCTTAAACATTCGATTTAGTTACAATGCAAAAGCTTAAGAGTCAGGTTGAGCTTTTCCATGGATGATGCTTACATAAGCCATAGGGCATCTGTATCTTAAAAATGTTATGCACAAATTACGAAAAACAGATCCCCTTGCAGGGACACATTCAGGGTTCAGTTCGGGGTGGGTATGTATTTTTCAGGAGGGGTAGGGGTCGAAATTTTTTTTAAACGTATCAAAATTTCTTATGTCCATTTTTGTTATTTTTACGTGAAGACAAACATGTTCAGGGGGGGGGGGGGTAAAACCATAGCCCCTCCTAAATACAGCCTTGGCAGCTTGATATAAGATGATGTATAAGATGATTGGAACAATCCATAGTCATACCTGCTCCCTCTTAGCATTTTAATTGCTTTTTTTAAGGAGCAGGACTAACTCTAACTCGCGCAACAGCAATATATAGAGCTGCAGAGGCGACCCAAGCAAAGCTGATAATTATATCCAACCAGGAACACTTCAAAGTGCATTTAAAACAAGAGTTAGATGTGGTAACGTGGCAAGGAAGAAAATGCTACGAATGTGGTGGAAGCTTCACACCTGTTCCTCAAGGGACTCGGGTGAAGGGTCAAAGTGTCACAATTGTGGAGGAGTTTTTTAGTAAAAAGCCATCAGCACCCTGCCAAAGGAAAATGCTGCATAAAATGCAAGAAGATGAATCACTTTGCAAAAATGTGCAAAAACAGTCAAAGGAAAGTCAATTGTGTTGGAGAAGAAGAAATTAACACAGATAACTCTTCACAGTACTTCATTGATAGCGTTCAAACCAAGGAAGAAAATAGCAATGAATCAATGGCTGAATCTAGCAAAAGAAGGAATCACTATAGAATTCAGAAGTGACACAGGTGCAGAAGCAAATATCATACCAAGGAAGACCTTTAACAAGATATACCCATAACCAAAACTTATACCAACATCCGACATACTTACAAGTTATATTGGTGAATCATTAAAAGTAACAGGCACCTGTCATCTAGAGGTTCAGCGTAGACACAGACAAAAAGTATATGTTTAGTAGACAGAACAGTGTATTGTTGAACTTAACTAAGTTCATATACAAATTAGAACAGATAACAATAGCTAGTGTCACATATGGGATTCTGGCAGAATACTAAGACGTGTTTGAAGGCATAGGTAAAATGTCTGGAAAGTGCAAGATATACCTGAAACATGAAGCAATACCATCAGTAAAGTTTCCAAAAAGAGTACCCTTGACAATCCGGGACAAACTGAAAAGCGAACTGGAACGAATGGCATCCCTCAGAATAATCGACAAAATTACTGAGCCAACAGAGTGGGTAAACTCTATAGTGATAGTACAGAAGTCCAACGGTGACATCCGGATATGCCTAGATCCAGTAGAATTGAACAAGTGGATACAGAGACCATACTATCCAATACCAACGTTTGACGTCATTACAAACAAATGTCACGGAGCTCAAAATCTTTTCAAACTAGATGCCTGGAATGGATGCTGGTCCATGGTACTTGATGACGCATCATCAGAGCTGACAACGTTCAACACCATGTTCGGGAGATTTAAGTGGATAAGATATTCATTTGGAATAATTTCAGCTTAGTATGAGTACCAGCGCCGGATGGAGGGGGTTTTTGGAGGATTTGGTATTGGGCTAATAGTGGACGATTTAGCAGGCATAAGAAAAAGTAAAGAAGATCATGACATGCAACTGAAAGCAGTCCTCCAAAGAGCAAGAGCGAAAGGAGTTAGGTTTAACCGGGACAACTGCATATTCAACACAACAGCCATAGCATAATTTGGCCATTTGCTAACCAAGGAGGGTGTCAAGACAGACCCCAACATAGCAAAAGCAATAGCTGAAATACCAGAGCCCAGAAAAACAGAGGAACTGCAGACATTATTAGGAATGTTCAACTATCTCTCCAGATATATACCAAACCTTTCAAGTCAGAATCAACCTCTTCAGGAGCTCGGAAAGGCTAAATAAATTGTTTGGACGAAGAACCACGGTGATACAAGTCAAATTATTCGCCAATCATTGCGTGGACACCTCTCATATTTCGATAACTTACTGTCAAGAAGTTGAAACAATCGTTGACGCCTCCAAACACGGCCTGGGAGCCCAACTACTAGTGAAAGACGAAACAGTAGCATGTGGTTCACGGTCATTGAGTGATACAGAACAAAGAAACTCTCAAATAGAGAAATAACTATTTGCCATCGTATTTGCGTATTTGCAAACATTCTCATCAATATTTATTTGGAGGGAAATTTTCCGTCATTACAGATCACAAACCACTGGAAAATATTTTAAGAAAACCAATCAGCAAAGCCCCACCTAGATTACAATGGATAATGATAGCAATCCAGGCCTACGATCCAAGATTCACGTACAAAGCTGGAAAAGAAATTCCTGTCGCTAATGCCCCATCACGTTTACACATGGAAAACACAGACCCAGAAAAAGAACTAAAGTCTTAAATATACATGCATAACAATATGAAACACGTTCCAATGAAAGACCGAATGGTGCAAAGTATTGCAGACAACACCAAACACTATCCAGAAATGCTAGTTCTAATTGACACAATCAAAAAAGTGTATCCAGAGCACAAAAGCCAGTGTCCAGATGAAATTCAGGAGTACTGAATCATAGAAATGAACTGGCGGTATACCAAGGCATCATCTTGAAGGGTAATCGAATCATAATACCGGAGTGTATGTGCCGAGACATAATGACCCGTCTTCACACGGCCCATTTAGGCATTTTCAAAACAAAACAACGCGTACGCTCATGCGTTTTCTTGCTAAATGTCACGGCTGATATCACAAAGTATATTTCCGGATGTAAAATATGTAAAAAAAAATTAGCGATTGCCAACCAAAAGAACCTCTCCTGAACTCTAAAATACCACAGTACCAGTGGGAACATGAAGGCACTGATTATGGGAAAGAAGAAACTAATTTATAACCACTGACTACTACAGCAGATACATGAAACGAGACAAGCTAAACAACATGAGCTAGGGAGCCATCATAGCTAAATTGAAAAGCCAATTCTGGCAATGGCCCCCAGTTTGCAGCAGAAGAATTCCAACATTTTTTAGGACATCGGAGAATCACACACTGCACATCCAGCCCCTGATACCTCAGAGCAACGACCTTAGCGAAAAAGCGGCCCAAATCGTAAAAAGACATGTCAAAAGCGCTGATTGACACATCAGACCCATACCTAGCTTTACTTGGGTATGGCAACACGCCGGTAGACGATTTGGCATCGCCAGCACAACTCTTGATGAGTCGTCAGCTGAGATCATTTATACCATCCATAGAGTACAATTTCATATAAAAAATCGTGCCTAAAGAGGAACACAAGGCAGCAAGACGAAAGTAATAAAAAGCCAAGAAGAAGTCTTATGACAGAAGAACACACATGATTAAATCCTTGACCCCAAGCCAGCAAGTATGGCTCAATAAAACTGGTCAAGCAAATAGAAGATGGATTGAGACGACGGTAAGCGGTATTTATGATGAATCAAGCAACCAGTCAGTGACTGTAAAGACAGAAGATGGGGCTGTATATAGACGCAACAGGAATTATATAGGTACCAGATCCACTACCAACGAGTTCACCTACTTGCAAAACAAAGAGATTCCGTTAACGAATATAGAGATGCCCTTGGAACCTGGTCCATCGTGTGAATCCCCCCAAGCTACGAGTCTATCAACCGATATCAGTTGGAAGTTTGGCCCATCTGAAGAAACTTCTCAAACACCAAGAGCAAACTGACAACCAAACATTAAGGAATCATAAGGTACACCTCCTTGTTCCAAAGCTGCCACTACAGAACATCAGACAGAACCGAAAGTGAAGACAATAAGATAAGGAAGTATTATACAGGAGCCGACTAGATTAAACCTGTAGCTATGGAACCCAAGTTTGATCACTTGAAGAAGCAACAAATCCAATAGAAGGAAGATGTAGAGTTCTCTGTTTAAAGTGATCAGACATTAATAATTCTTATTAATGTTTATTTATTTTGTCGGTGCTGGGGTCACAATATAAGCTTACTTACTTGTTTGGCACACATTAGAAAAATATAAAACCACAATACCAATTAAGGTGGGATTTCGTCTGTTAGAAACACTTTTATTTGCCTCTTTCACTGGCACTGAGTCACTTTGGCGTTAAATGTAAATTAAACAAAAATTTAGACAAAATTATGATTATGTCATCAAAACAAGAGGGATATACCAGAGGCTACAAAAAACGTGTAGCCATACTCGAAAAAACACTTAGGCATTATAATTTAGGAAATTTCAGTCGTTTTATAAGGTCTTCTTTCAGAAAGTTTTCTTTGTAATTTGCTCTTTAGATTGTTTTGGCGCCAAGAGCCCTAGCCTCCTTTTGCCCTCACCCTTTAGATCTGGCCCTACTTTTATATAATAAAATCAACAAACTATCCGATTGGGACAGCCAAAACCGACCTTATGTTAAGATCAGTAAGTGCAATAAAGGATAAGTGACTTTTTCTAGTCTTTCTAAGCCTGGAAGACAAGGGATATTAACGACGAATGATTTATGAGGGACCGATGGCAAGCCCAACATGAATATCAAACAGTTCGTGGTAACGAACAGTAATTTTAATGTAACGAGCTGCTTCCTCATCAACGCCTCCCTCTTTACGCTAAAGTTCTTTACTGTTTTAAAAAGAAGAGTTGAGAGAAAGAGTCAAACTTTAGCGTTTTAAGTTTTAAGTTTTAATGTCGCTCCTTACTTTCAGTTGAAAAAACTTGTTTTTTTTTATTTAATTACACAGCAAAGCAGGATAATTTGTTTATGTACCTTTAGTATTGATGCATTTCAAGAGCATTACTACTTTTTGAATTTGGCATATACAAAACATATTTTTTTTCTGCCTTGGAGGTCCAACTGACCCTACAAATAATCACTGAAATTTTCAGGTTTATTTCCAAGCGCTGTGGCTCTCAAATTATCCCCATTCATTACGTTTCCACGAGCTTTAGCAAACAATTTTTTTAAATTAATGATTGTGTTGTCACCGTTCTAACAAAATAATTTAGCTAATACAGTGATTTTCATGAACCTAATAAGAGTGTAAACTTGATTCTGATAAGCAAGATTTTTCAGCTAATCAATCACGGATCATTTTACGCTCTTAAGTTATGTACTTATATTAGTGAATGATAATGACAAATAGTTATAGTCAGAATCAGGAGAAGAATCCCAAGTCACAAAATTATTGTCAATAATAGATGTCATGAAGGAAGCACATTCCTAGGTTGTTTAACATCCACTGCTAGCTTTGTAAGAAAGAAAGCGACGAATTTGAAGATTTATAACTTCTGTATTTTTTTTTCTGTATTCTATTCTGTTTTTGACACAGAGATCGAAAGCCGACCGCATTTTCTCTATATTGTTATTTGAAGGTAATTTTTTTTCAAGATAATAGAGTTCTGGTTAGTATAGCTTGTGGGCAGTAAAGGTCTCCCTCTCCAGAATTCTCCTATGGGGACTAACTTTAACTCTACCATTGGACTATTGGCTTACCAAGGAAATGAGTAAAATTCTAGTTAATTGACTTCTTGCTATCTCAGAAAGGGTTTAGGTTAGGAAAATGAAACTTTCAGGGATGAATCTACAGACTAAAATATGTCCCTGAAAGGTATTTTGAAGCAACTACCTCCACTCCTTTTCCCTCTAGAGGGCCCTGACCTTTGATGACCTTTAAAAATATGTATGTTATAAAAGTGAAACCTTGCAAATAGATCTTCTGCTTAATTGAAGTACAACAAAATTGTTTTCAGCTTCATAACTTTGCTCAATTCCATTTTATAAGGTTTTAAAGATATGCAAATACATTTCCTAAATTTTGAAAAAAACATTGATATGGCTTAAAATTCTACTCAAAAAACAGAAATTACATTTTCAGAACTAAAGTCAAAGAAAAAGCAACTAGTAAATGAAAATTAAGGTAAAATGTTGTTTTGTCAAAATTTCAATAGATATAGACCTGTCATGTAGGCAAATTTCAGGGCCCTCTAGAGGGAGAAGGAGTGGAGGTGGGTGCTTCAAAATACCTTCCTGAGACATACTTTAGCCTGTAGACCCATCACTGAACATTTCATTTTCCTAACCTAACCCCTTTTCAAGATAGCCAAAATTCAATCAACTAGAATTTTACTGCTACTTTATGCTATATTTCCTTTAAAGTTTCATTTCCACATATTTTTAAAGGTCATCAAAGGTCAGGGCACTCTAGAGGGAGAAGGAGTGGAGATGAGTACTTCAAAATACTTCCTGGGACATACTTTAGCCTTTAGACTCATCCCTGAAAGTTTCATTTTCCTAACCTAACCCCTTTCCAAGATAGCCAAAATTCAATCAACTAGAATTTTACTGCTACTTTATGCTATCTTTCAAAGGGGTTAGGATATGAAAATAAAACTTTCAGAGATGGGTCTACAGATTAAAGTATGTCCTGGAAAGGTGTTTTGAAGTATCTACCTCCACTCCTTCTCCTGGTAAATGTTTAGTTTCATCACAAGCTGTTTAAAGTGCATATTACTACATATAGCAAGATTCTGATGATTGTATGTTGTTTCATTGTCATTATTAGAGAAGCACATCCATTTTTTAGCTTTCTAAAATCCCTCTCCATCAAGACTAAAAATGGTTAAAGTGGGCTTGCTTACAGGTAACAATACCTATAGATCAAAGCATATTAGTCCATGAGCCTTGCAGGCAGTGGGGCAAGCTCTGTATTCTATATTTATTCAACAAAGACTGATAAAACTAAAAAAAAATCAAACAAGGTTTGTTAAGTAAATGTAGAATACAGACCATACCCTACTGCCCACAGGGCTCATGGACTAATATGCTTTGCTCTATAGGTAATGTTACCAGTAAGCAAGCCCACTTTAACCATTTTTAATTTACCCCATGGTGGATGAGGGTCAACCAGAAATGGATGTACTTCTAGAATTAGCATTTCTAGGTGCTCCAAACTGGAAACTATTCTGCTTTGCAGCATAGTTTCTAGTTTAGAGCACTTGCGATGAAACTAAACATTTACCCTTCTTCCTCTAGAGGGTAGTGGCCTTTGATGACCTTCAAAGATTGGTAAAATTCCACTTTTGGAATTTTTTCTATCTTGGATAGTAGTTGAGACAGGAATGTATCCAGGAATGAAACTCCCAGGAATGCATCTAGAACCATAATGATCTTTTGGAAAGATGCAACTGTTTTGATGCACCTACCTCCACCTCTTCTCCCTCCAGAAAGCACAGACCTTTGGTGACCTTTATAAGTCTTTTTATTATAAATTGAAAGGTGTTAGTCTACAGTTAGGCCTACTCAAAAGGAATGAAATTCAATGTACAGCTTTGAAAAAATTCCAAAATACTTCTTTAGTTCATTCTTAAGAGTGCTTCAGTTTACTTGCCCTTATGTGCAAGTATGCACTCCAGTTATATATTTACCATGCATTTCTCCATTTCTTGTTTTTTTTTTTTTCAACATTCCTTCTTGGCCATTTTTTTTGAACAGAATAGTGATGTAAGGCAAAATACATGGAATGTGTACAACTTGGGTTGTATATTTGCACATTAGAGGGGGGGGGGGTAAAGTGAAGTGTGTCTAGGGGTAAATATGGAAAGTTTTCCTTTACTAAGCAATTAGGTGAACTTAAGGAATTAGGAATTACAAGTTAGGTGATCATACAACTCAATGCCTCCTTTTGCGTTTTTTCAAAATATAATAATTGCTTTGCTCAGAAATTTAATCCTAAGCCCTTGATGGACCTTTAGAGACCCCCCTCCTTATTGTGGCTATAAAAGGGTAAAAACAACAATTTTTACTTCATAATATGCAGAATAATTATAGTGATCATATATTTTTCATATATTTTTGGAGTAGGGTTAAGGCATCATTCAAGTGCTGATCTACATTAATCAGTAATTTA
Source organism: Artemia franciscana (assembly GCF_032884065.1). Lineage (NCBI taxonomy): Eukaryota > Metazoa > Arthropoda > Branchiopoda > Anostraca > Artemiidae > Artemia > Artemia franciscana. The sequence continues at coordinate 24,354,465 of NC_088871.1, forward strand.
GGAAAACAGTCTTCCTTTTCTCCTTCTGTCTTTTTATATATATATATATATATATATATATATGCAACAGCACAAACACATAAAAAAAAAAACAGAAGGAGAAAAGGAAGACTGTTTTCCTACATTAGTAATTAATATAGATCAGTACTTGAATGAGGCCTTAACCCTATTCTTTCACACAATGATACAGGTTAAACAGCATAGCCATACACAATCAACCATAAAGAATAATCCATACTATATATATATATATATATATATATATATATATATATATATATATATATATATATATATATATATATATATATATATATATATATATATATATATATATATATATATATATATATATATATATATATATATATATATATATATATATATATATATATATATATATATATATAAAATTTCCTAACTGACATAGGGACAAGGTGAACAAACTACTCAATTCCATTTTTATACTCTTTCCAAATATAGTAATCAATTCTTGCAAATGTACCCCCTCCCTTTTCGTATGTCAAATGGTCTCACGTGTAGCCCAATTAAGTCTAATAACTTAAAGAAAACAATATAATCCTTACTTTATTTTGTGCAGAATGTGTTTATTAGTCAAATAATCATACTTCATTCCATTATATATTATACACTTTTAAAAATCATTTCAAATAATGTTTGGGTAAACTATGCACTCAATCACACACAGAGATAAATTGCAGACTGAGAAGATAACTAGTTTAATATATGAGCTGTCATATATGAGTGCATTGATTTAATGGAGAAATACATTATTAGTGCTATATAAGGGACCATCAGGAGGGGGCGTGTTTTGGAGTGAATTGATTAGTATATCTGGAAAGAGCATAAAAAAAGGAATCAAGTAGTATGTTGATCTTGTCCCTATGTCAGTTATGAAATCTTGTTTATACTTTGCAACACTTGTCTTAGATTAAATCTGTTTTTGATTTAGATACTTTTTTCTAACTTTAAGATCCTGTTTCCAAGATTAGGCTCCACTTTGGACTACCAGCACATACAAATGTTCAGCATTGTATACAGTTTAATATTTAAGCTAATCACCTGCCATGCAAAAAGTGGGGTAGCATAATTACAATGCTGCTTAGCAGTTTTTATGGCCTAGTGAAATTTGTTGGCACTTGTTGTCTGAAAATACCATTTTTATATATAAAACTACATTTTGCCCAAAGGAAAGCTGTCGAAACATAAGTTGTGCTGCTAAAGTGTTAGCAGCTTTTTCCATACCTGCTAATCACATTCTTATTGAAAGAGTTAGACAAATTTTGTAGTGAAACAAAATAATTTCTAGATGGTATTATTGTAGATTTTATAGTGATTTAAATATTGGAGTCTGTCATGGCTTTGTCAATCATATCTTTGTCAGATTAAATCTTTTCTAATCATATACAAAGCTGTCATGGCTTTGTCAAGCCTTCTTCAGATGAATAAAGAAATTATAATGAAAAGCTTAAAATTACCTTTGGATTTTAATTCTTCCTATTCAGTAAAAGTGTTTCATATAATTTAATAAACATGTTTTACATATTGAACATAGTGTAAATAGTTATGGTAAAGATGAAAATGACTATATGTCACATTGTAGCCCTGCCTTTACCTTTTTCATTGTTAATGCCAACTCAGACCAGTTATTTGTGGTTCTACTTCCACTAAACTTTATTGATTGCATTCATGATCTTTTTGTCTTTCAAGCTGTTAACCAGCCCATATGTTTTCTTCCAAGGCAACTGCCATCGATGATTAATCAAGTTTTGTAAAGAATAGTAAACTGATCCAAAGGATGAATTATCTCCTACCAATTGGTAGAAGTGACTACCTTGTCATAAATAGTTACCAAACACATAAAAGCAAGAAAATTACAGACTGTGATGCCATCAAGTTGGAATTAAAGCAAATCAATCGGGAATCAATATGCCAAGATGGAGTAAATATGTAATAGGAGAAATTCCAGACTAGAGTCATAGAGACTTGTAAATGGAACACAACAACAAAATTTGTTCCAATAACAAAGGCATTGACAGTTATGACAGCTAGCATAAGACAGCAAAGAAATTTAAATAAATGCCATTAGAAAAAGAAAGAAAAATCAGGTAGATATGGAAAATTTGTCACAGCTCAAAATAAATTAAAAAAACCTCACTAAAAAAGTGCACCGAAATTTTGAGACAAGACTTTTGGAACTTAATAAGTTTAATCTCAAGAAGTTTTTGAACTATTTGACCAGGAGAGATCACAAAATGGAGATTGATAAATCACCTATTCACAGCAAAAATAAATCAAGCGGAGAACATCAGTTACCTAGATAGTATGCATTGAAGACCTATTAACTAGTATAGGCAACGTAAAGGGTATAACCACATTTTCCAAAATTAATTGCCTTGTTATTGTCCCCTTGGTCCAGTATACTTACCTGCAAGTTTGATGTTGACCAGTGAAATACCATGCTTTGTGCATTTTTCAAAACGATTTTTTCCGTTTGGTCTGTATGACCAAGTATATATGCCCAGTAAGTCGCCTCTCAATTGAGACAAACCAAATTTCGACCTATTTTGGACATTGCATATCAATAGAATAATTTTTTCTTTAACTTTCTTCTTCATTGAGGCCCCTTTATCTTTTTCAGGTGCCCTATAAACCTGAAATAGCCTGAGAAAACAAAATTTGTTGGCCTAGTTTCATCTGTCACATTTTGATGCAGCTAATATTGAAAATATCTTTGGGTTCATTGAGATCTCCCTAGTCCTGTCTAAATGCCCTGTTAGTTGCAAGCCTATCAGAGACAAACAAATTGTGGCCTGTTTTTTTTTCGCTTCAAACAAATCCAGCCAAAATTAGTTCCAACTTTGTTTTCTGTATAGGGGTCGACCTTGCCAAGAAATTTATGAATGCCATTTTCAAGCCGATTGGAGAGACAAAATTTGAACTCCTATTTTATGCATCCTAAGTGTTTTAGTCTTTTGGTCTGGAATTATCAAAATATACTATGTCAAATAACTGTGCTGAGCTAAGATATTATGAGTCCTCGCTGATTGAAAAAAAATATTGAAATGATTTTGAATTTTTGAGAAATAATAATTTGGGACCCATTTTGGGGCAAAGCGAAATTTTTCTGATTTTTCAAGTTTTTCTGTATATACGGGTGTCCTTGAATTGACAGGAATTAATGGATAAGTTTAAAACATTTACGTTGGTCCTTTTTCGGTTGAATTAATGTGTGGGAGATTTGTGGGAGAAGTCGTTTTGTGGAGTCTTTTCCCTTTCCCTAGGTATAAATTATTGATATCTCGCGTGTTCTCCAGACAGTCCCTGAAAGTTCCACCTTGATCCCCCAGTCGTTCTCTTGATATTACTAATGCGCTATTTCGACAGCCTGGGTGAATATATTATTTTCAATTTACTTTACTGCTTTACCATAAATTTATTTCAAGTTCTTATGTGGCTAATGGTGAAGAACTTTCAGATGGAATGGAGACGTAAATTTGTTGGCTCTTATATCCCTTCGCTTTAGATACAAAATATGAAGTCCCCTTGCCTCCTCCCCCAACACTCTGAAAGTTTCAGTTCGATTTCCACAGGTCACTCATGAGATGTTGCAGACATGCCATTTTTATAACCTGCTTATCATCCTCCTGAGTCAAGATTTGAAGTCCACTTGACCCCCCAGCACACACCGAAAATTTCAACTCGATCTCTAAAATGTCCTTGACATAATGCAGATACAATATTTTGATAAAATGGGTGCACATTGTCTCTTTTGGTCTACACTTTTACTTCACCTGGAATAAATTAAAGTTCAACAGGGGGTCATTGTAACAAAAGTTTAAAAGAGATTAGAAAACAAATTCTTAAGACCCTTCCCTCTTCCTCATCCTCCAGTCAAGATTCGAGGTTCACTTGGTTCTTTCAAACCATTCTTGAGATGCTGTGAATGCCTTATTTTGTTAACTCGACACTTATACTGTCTAACGATTTATACTCATACTTGACTGAATCAAGTGAAATAAAAAACAACCAAATCCACATTCTTAGTCGAAATCTCAGCCATGCAATGATTTCAGCTTTGAATGATTAGAGGACCTAAAGTGTGGCTCTTGTGCCGTTACCATTTCAGAAGCCCCTTTACTTTACCCTACTAGATTAAAACATACTATGTATATAGTTCACAAATTGTGTTGGATGTCCACCAAAGTTCATTTTTGTTTGTTTCTCAAAGAGCGAATTTAAACCTTAAAATGAACAGAATTGGGCTTATAGAAGATTCCCAAATCTAGAGCAAGAAAAAAAAACTATTCGTAATGACGAGATGAAAAGTAAAATGAATAGAAATTACAATGAGCAGTGACGCCTACCTCAAATCGAACAGAACGCATAACTAAGGCAAAATTTCAGTTTAAGCAATCTATTTAGTCAAACAGTTCGTGGTAACGAACTGTAGTAAGGAGCGACCCGGCTCAATAGTAACCAAAACTCTAAAAAATGGAATTTTGATACCAATACCTACATCAAAAGAATCGCATTTTAATGCTGATTTTAAATATATAAGTTTCATCAAGTTTAGTCTTACCCATCAAAAGTTACGAGCCTGAGAAAATTTGCGTTATTTTAGAAAATAGGGGGAAACGCCCCCTAGAAATCATAGAATCTTAACGAAAATCACACCATCAGATTCAGCGTATCAGAGAACCCTACTGTAGAAGTTTCAAGCTCCTATCTACAAAAATGTGGAATTTTGTATTTTTTGCCAGAAGGTAGATCACGGATGCGTGTTTATTTGTTTTTTTGTTTTTTTTTCCCCCAGGGGTGATCGTATCGACCCAGTTGTACTAGAATGTTGCAAGAGGGCTCATTCTAACGGAAATAAAAAGTTCTAGTGCCCTTTTTAGGTGACAAAAAAATTTGGAGGGCACCTAGGCCCCCTCCCACGCTAATTATTTTACCAAAGTCAACGGATCAAAATTCTGAGATAGCCATTTTGTTCAGCGTAGTCGAAAAACCTTATAACTATGTCTTTGGGGACGACTTACTCCCCCACAGTCCCCATGGGAGGGGCAACAAGTTACAAACTTTGACCAATGCTTACATATAGTAATGGTTATTGGGAAGTATACAGGCGTTTTCAGGAGGATTTTTTTGGTTGGGGGAGGGGTTGAGAAGAGGGGGATATGCTGGGGGAACTTTCCATCGATAATTTGTCATGGGGGAATAAAATCTCCATGAAGGGAGCACAGGATTTACTAGCATTATTTAAAAACACAATGAAAAAATAAATATGAAAAAATCTTTCAGCTGGAAGTAAGGAACAGCATTAAATCTTAAAACAAACAGAAATTATTACCCATTTGAGGGGCTCACCTCCTCCTAATACCTCGCTCTTTACGTTAAAGTATTTTTAGTAATTTCAACTATTTATTCTACGGCTTTTGTGATTCTGTGGTCATTCTTAATGAATTGGGACAAAATTTAAGCTTTAGTGTAAAGAGCGAGGATCTGACAAGGGGGCGAACCCCCTCATATATGTAATAAAAATATGAGAATACAAAAGTTCTTTACGTAAGCTAATTTATAAGTTACGTAAATCTTTTACTAATAAAAATATTCGTAAAAAATTAAAAGTTCTAGTTGCCTTTTTAATTAACCAAAAAATCGGAGGGCAACTAGGCTTCCTCCCCCGCTCTTTTTTTCTGAAAATCATTCGATCAAAATTATGAGAAAGCCATTTAGCCAAAAAAAAATGCAAATTTCGTTTTAATTATTCCTCTGCGGAGAGCCAAAATCAAAACATGCATTGATTCAGAAACGTTCAGAAATTAAATAAAAAAAAACAAGTTTTTTTAACTGAAAGTAAGGAGCGACATTAAAACTTAAAACGAACAGAAATTACTTCGTATATGAAAGAGGCTGCTTCCTCATCAACGCCCCGCTCTTTACGCTAAAGTTTTTTACTGTTTTAAAAAGAAGAATTGAGAGACAGAGTCAAACTTTAGCGTAAAGAGCGGGGCGTTGATGAGGAAGCAGCCTCTTTCATATACGAAGTAATTTCTGTTCGTTTTAAGTTTTAATGTCGCTCCTTACTTTCAGTTAAAAAAACTTGTTTTTTTTATTTAATTTCCCACAAAGTGCGAATGACTCTAGCTTTTCGAGTCATCTGTGAGGCGGCACCACCATCTATATCTGTGATAATGTCTATCCTTCAAATCTTGACTTCACTTTTCAGTGTCATTTGTGTTCGTTTTAGGTCACAGGACTCTTCGTCTATAGTAATCCCCCCTCTTTCTGGGTTTTATATCTTATGCAAGCTTGTTTTTGCTTGTATAGGTGTCATTGTTTCATTCATAGCAATTTCTGTGGTAATTTCTGCTTGTTTTAGCTTGGACATCTTGTGTAAGCCAATTGTTCCTAATTTTATTTTATAGATTCACTATCATGGAAATATCGATTTTCATTATTTTAATTCCTAATAAAATTGGGTCTTTTAGTCTTCAGAAAAAAAAAGATTTTTGGCCTCTGTGGGGATAAATGGGAAATCGCCAATTCAGGTCATTTGTTCTTTCAAAATTCTGCTGAATTTTGTACTTTTCGCTTGCTATTTTTCTGCACTTGGAAAGGTGCCTACTGACGTTGAGTTTTTGCTGATATTCAAAGCACTTCCAGCCGTGAGAAATGTATTTGATTATGTTTGTCTGGATAGTAGATAGTAAGTCTTGGAGACCGTTTCCTTGTATATTTTTCATAATCTAGTGGTTTAAAATAGTCAAAACTAATCTCGTCGTTTTGTCAATTTGTACATGTTGGTATGTTAACAAAATATCCTGCTGGACCGGAACTTGTTTTATAATAATGGTTGCAGCGATAGCTGTAACCTAGTTAGAAATGATTCAGTGCCCGTATTAACCAAAAATTCCAAAACGCTTACAAAAAACTAAAAAAACTACTGTCATGTGAGAAAAAATTGAGATTTGAAACTGATTAACGAAAGGTAACAAGGATTTTGATTAATCTTAATATTAAAAGTTTATTGCGAAAACAAATTTATGGGAATTTCAAAAGATAGCCTGAACACCCTCGAAAATGGTGTCGGATCAAAATGAAAACTGCACCCTGTGCCTTTTGTAATTAAAAAGATAAAATTGTAATCAAATGCAATTTTGTCAAAATTACTTTAGAGCCCTGTATTTTGTTATTGTTTAGAAATCAGTCCAGCTCTGATTAGACTGTGCTGCCGGATGTGAGAATTTATTTTGCATAGCTCCGTCTTAATTCCTCCTTTTTGTGCTACGGTTTAGACAGACATGCATGCTGACATTTCTATGTCACGTAAATTCATGGACATGTCAAATTCTTTAACTTTTCCTTTTTTTTCTGTAGGTGGCTGGGGCTCAGAATTCTTAGTCAGACTGAACCCCAATACACTCAAAACAACAATGTATGAATAAAAAAAAACAGGGAGGGAAGTCAGGGAGGTATATGCACAAAAATGAATTTGTATGTTGGGTGTAAACCCATCACAAAAGCAAAAATAGGAAAATCATATGACATTTGTCTGAATATATATGGAAAACATTCGAAATATCTTACGGTTTGAATGGGGGGGGGGAGTGAAGACTCACTCTCTGCCCACTTGCTTGGAAGAGGATTAACAACTCCAAATGGTGTCCAGGCGATGGATTTAACCCTCAGCCCGCTCCCTGTCGAAGTTTTTTTCTACGATACATGATAACCCTTGCATGTGCATACCGCCGTGCTTAGCAAGGCACCATGTGTATGTTTGATATATTTTCAAATATCTTCTTATTTCCATGAGGTGGATCATTCGTTTTGACGGCACCCAACTATATACGTTTTCTTTTCAACAGCTATAAGATTGAAACAAAAATTGCATGATAACCTTCACTTGTCCAAACGCCTCATGGAAGAGGTTTCAAGGACCTATACGTGTTTTCTCCGAGTAACGGATGGTGTTTATTTGTTTTTTTCCCAGGCGTGATCGTATCGAAGCAGTGCTCCTATAATATAGGGAAAGGGCTCTTTAGAACGGAAAGTAGAAGTTCAAGCGGCTAGTGTTTCAGGTGACAGAAGAGATTACCCCACAGAAATGGTATTTCTCTCATTTTGTGCTACGAAACAACAATTTGACGCGAAGAGGGCCCAGCTGCTATTGAGTGAAAATTCCGAAATTACCCGATTTAGCCTTTTTGAAAAGCTTTATTTTTAACCAACAGAAATTTAAGTATAATGGTGCGTAGTTGCGTGCCAAATATTAGAGGGAGGATCAATTGGCCTTTTTAAGTGGGTGGGGGGGGGGTCGAAACTTCAAACAGTGCATTTTTGGGCCCGTGTTATCTAATATCGAATGATAGGTCTTTCAGATAAGTATGGAAGTAATGGAGGGGGGGGGTTTAACCCCAACGCCCTTTCCTTCTGAGGAAATGTTTTAGACTATGCCAGACTAATATGAGTGCTGTGGAGTTACACAGCCCCCCTCCTGATACAAAAATATTTAAAGTGCCTAGCAAAATATTGCATTCGCTTGGTTATCTGTATATGCGGGGGAGGGGTAGGAGGTACCCCTTATAAAGATATTTTTCAAAGATCTTCCCTTAAAAAGTTTGAAAACCATGATGGTAAGATTCTTTCAGGGCTTTGTCCCCATCCTTTCGAATCATTTTCCCTTCTCCCACCACTGCTAAACGGAAATTAAATAAATCGTGAACAACGGAGGTTATGGAGAAAGGGGTTGTGGCCTTCCTCACCTTTCAAGGGGTTGTGGCACATCCTCACTACTAACCAGTTTTTAGTAACAAGTTTTAAGTAAAGAGCAACGCTTGTCAGTGGCAGGCCAGAAGGGTAGACGCCATTAGAATTTTATGGGAAGGAGGGGGGTTAGCTATCGCCTCAAAATCTTTTCAAATTCTCATGAGAGGTGCTTCAGATGAATATGATGAATTCAGATTGAAACCTTGACCCTCCTTCATTTGGCAGAATATACGTATGCATGAATATAGACTAAAGCATCAAATACGATTCCTGAAGGACGAAAAGCTCCACTCTCATTGTAGAAATAACGGTCTTTAAAAGATGGTAGTTTTGTATACCAAAACATTGTGAGAAAAGTTGAGTTTAAGTGTAATGACTGGTATTTCAATTCCCTTATTATTGATGGCTCTATATTATTTCGAAAAGACAGTTCAATTAAAAATGGCCCTTATTTTGAACTATCATAATGGAAAAGTTATCAGAGGGTGGTAGCCTCTATCAATCCCCTGCTTTTCATGCTGAAATTACAATCTTTTTTCCCCCAATACTTCAACAACGAACGCTCGAACACACAGCAACGTGACAGTAAGTTTTTTTCCTTTTTTTTAACAATGACTTGAGAATGGAAGGGCTGATTTGTTCACATATCCGTTGTATAATCAAATTTCAGTTAACAATTTTTGAAAGGTGATTTGGCAGCATTTTTCGCATTTTAAAAGTGCTTCCAGACGAGTACTCGTTAATATTTAGTGCAATAATTGGAGGTTTGAGGGGATGGCAGCACCCATCATATACGAGAAAATTATTCGTTTTAAGCTTTAATATTGCTCTTTACTTTTATTTGAAACTGCTGTATTTTTTACTGAACCTTGACTAGATATGAAGGATGGCTACTGCCTGCTGCCAACTACAGTTTTTTTTCTGTAGCTTACACTCACGTTACTATAGCTTTTTTCTTTTTACTGCTCCGAGTCCAAGCTCTTAAAATAGTCTTCGCATATCCCTCTTCTCTAATTTTCAAAGAAATCTGCTTATATTTTGTTTTGTATCTCATTTTTGAATGAACCCTTTCTCTCTGTCTTGTAAGATATCTCATTATATGTAAATAAATCCGTCTACTTTTCTGGAAGTGCCAAGTTTATATTGTCTGTGGGGAAAAATGCTTTCTTTCCCTCATGCAATCTTTCACAGATTCAGTTTTCATTCAGTGAATTGTGCCGAGGCGCCTGCTCTGGTCCATTGACTAGTGTAGCGTCATTCATGAAGTGGGAGGGGCTTGGACTCTGGAGATTTCTGTGAAGACACATGAAAAAAAAATTAGTTGGCAATATTAGCTCAGGTTGATTACATTGGCTTAGTGAAATTCAGGATAACTGACTCGGGATTATTGTTTAATAAGTGCTTCTAAAGCTAAGATATCTTGTTTTAAAATATCCTGTATATATTAAATATTCGTTCTTACATACACGTACCTGAGAACATGATTTTGAACATAGCATAATGTAGATATGTTTTGCGGGTGTGTCTAGATTACACAATTTTTCAAAAATAGATCAATTTTTTCTATCATTTGAACAAAACACAGGGATTGTACAATGGCTCACTTATCAAAGATGAGAGGCTCAAACGTAGAGCCAAATGAAGGCCCGAGAGGCAGGGCTGGAGGTTTAAAACCGTCCATATTTAATACAGATGTGCATAGTAATGATGTTGTGTAAATGATATTTTAAGGAATCGGCCCAAAGCCTGAATTATGCCACGGAAAGGTCTCTTGAAGTATCCACTCCCCCCCCCCCTCCTGTAAAGGGGACAGATGTTTGATCAACGTTGTGGCATAAAAGTGAAAATTTTCAAAATAGATCAATAGCACAAAGATAGGCATGGGAATTGTTTCAAGAATCACAACCTTGCTAAATCTTGATTTATAAAATTTTAGAAAATTCGGATATAATCTGAAACTTGAGAGAAAAAAACTTTGACATGACTAAAGATCGTACTAATATTGAAATTGTGTTTTCAAAGCTAGAGTTCAAGAGAAGCAGACTCATACTATAATTAAAGAAATATGTTTTTTTTTCTGAAATTAAGACATAAATAAACTTGTCCTCTGTGCAGTTTTTGAATGAGGTTTAAAGTAAGGCAGAAATTAGAAAGCGGTAAATTTTTCGTTGTTCATATTAGTCATACGAATAAAGTGAACATACCACTTGATGCCTTTTTTGTGTTCTTTACGAATATAATAATCGCTACTGTCGCAAATTCAAAGTTAAGTACTTGTTGGTCTGTTGGAAATGACCAAAATATTTCTAGTTTTTGAGTATAAAAAAGGCTTGAAACATTGGTCTCAAACTTAGTGTTTCATTATAAATCCATTTTTTTTAATGTTATATAATCCACAAGCACTGATTTTTCACGATTAAGTCGGATAAATAAATTTTTTAATATTATCCTATTTTTTTCTTTCTTGACGCCAAATGTTCAATTAAAGTGTACGTTTTCGATAAAATATCGAAAATATGAAAGCCGACGGAAGAAGACATAGATAAATATCCCGCGAAGTTCCAATCCAAAGCGGTGTTTAAATTTATAGATATTCAAAACGTCAGCAAATTCAGGTTAGGTTAGGCTTGCAATTGAAGCGATTATTATATTCCTAAAGAGCTTTAAAACCTGTTGTAACACAGTGGATTGATACGCTTGGCAATACGGGGCACAGGGTTCAATCCCCGACGCAGCAAGGTTGGGTGACAAGCTTGCTACTTATCCCTGTAAAAACACCCAGCAACTGGAACGTCGATTCGACGCCCTTTGCGCCAGCAATGGCTCTGGAGGATCTTTATCCTTTTTTCTTTAAAGAGTTTAATAAAAGGCATCGAGTGGTATGTTCACTTTATTCGTGAGTCAATTCTCCATGGAATGTTCCTCCAAAATATAAGAATCATTTCCGTCGCAATTGCTTCCCAGCTTCTTCTAATTGGGACAGATGTTGCCACAGGCTATATAAAAAGGTTTGCTGAACTTTTGGGTTTGCTAGTATTTTTTGGGTACTTGAATATTATTCAAGAAACGCTCGAGAAGTGAAGTTTGGTTAATGTTAATGAAATGTACCTAAGTAAGATAAAAATATAATAGTTTAAAAACAAATTTGGGCTATATATTTGCTCCTAAGGGGGTGGGAGTACTTAAGTATTATACGAATAATGCTCGAGAAATGAAGTTTGGTTAATGTTAATGAAATATACCTAAGTAAGATAAAAATATAATATTTTAGAAACAAGTTTGGGGATATATAGTTGCACATTAGTGGGGGTGGGTGGGTGTTGGTAAATCATAGCATGTTAAATATGTAGCCTAAACAAATTTATTCTAACCTAACCAAAATACCAACTAAATATTTCATTAAAATATAGCTATCCAATGTCAGGCCCTATATTATATCATTATACATCGCAAACTAATCGGGATGAAAACCAGGTAATGTCTCGAGTGTTTCTTGTGTAATACTTAAGTACCATGTTCTACACTTGTCTGTTGCTAGAAATTAGTTCGTAATGTTATGTATACCCAATTAAAAAAACGAATCAGCAACTTTAGAATATAGTCCAGGGTTATATCTGACCCCACTATAATGGAGGGGGACGGGGGCTTATAATCGCAACCGGGACAACAACAAATATTTTGTGGAAAGAACACTGAATGGAGAATGTAATAGTATATACATTTTTTTTAAATGATTTCTGCCCTATAATGAACCTTACCCTAATTTTCTAAGCGCTAGAAATCGGAGAAGTGTAAAGACCCCTTGTCTATGGTTAATTTAAGTTCTAATTTTCCCCTTTAATTTTCCCTTTTCTACTACTTTCCAACATAGCAAAAAGCCCCTCAGTTAGCGAAAAAGCCCCTCATTTAGAATTGTGTCTTCTTTATTACCGTATTTGACTATCACTTCCATGGTTGGAGTATCTGGGCATAGTTTTGGGAATTGAACAAGAGGCGCAAAATACTGGAGATCCATGCAGGTTAGAGATGGTTCGAAATGTGGTACTCATTAATATTAACCTGAACGGAAGTAAAACTGTACACGTATTCAAGCATATTAATTTTATATGTTTTGGTGGCTTCAAACCTCACCCAATTTGATGATTTCCATACTAACCTACTAGAAAATCTTGGCCGATCTGCCCAGATTTTGGTTGAATTGTGTATAACCGTGACCCATAGTGGCCGTGGCAATTCGAAAAGCGTTATTTATTTACTTATTTTTAAAATTCGAATTTAGCCCCAGTCCCTGAAACGAAGTAAGTTTTATTGATCGGTTCAGTCTGTTTTCTCCTACCAATCTTGTTCCTAAGATAATTAGAAGTTTCCTTTTTCTCCAAATGCGTTATGGCCCCTTTCCGCGCTCATGGGAATTGTTGGAATTCAGATCTTTTTATATTATATATCAAATTGCATTTGCCGCATTCTGGAGGCTCTTAATTTTTTTGTATGGTCAATTTTAGTATAGATCATAAAACCTGAAACATATTTTTTTCAGATTTTTGGCACTCATGTAAAATTTGTACTTTGTAATATACCACCCCTTGGCTTACTGTACAACAGCATATATGTTTCACCAAGGTTTCTAGAATCCCTAGTCTCCTGATCCCTGATGTACTTCCCAATGTTCAGTCTTCGAGAAATTCAAATTTTCCCGACAAAAAAAATCGTAGATTAAGGTAATACTAATAAAAAATTGCTTTTCTGGGGGGAAGTAGGGGTGTTGTCCAACCGGCTGGACAATGGGTTCTAGTTACATGACTTTACTCCAAACTCATCTGTTACAATATCCTAGAAAAAAATAAAAATATTCGGCTTTAGTCTTCTTTTCCCCTGTGGAACACAGTAAAATACTAGCTTACGTCTTTTCCAACGTGAGAGCACAAGAACAGCTGGTACTGCTCACAGAAAACTTAATTGTTTTTTTTCACGCATTCGGGTAAGTGACACCTTGCCGCATTTTCAGAGTAGCATCAAATCTTGGCAAATGCTTGTCACCGATTGTTCTTTCATGGCGTAGTGGCAGAGAACACCACCGTCTCCTCTTACTGGATCCACCTTCATCCTCCTCATCTTCAAGGTCATTCTGGTAGTCCGGTTCCACAAAACTATTTGACGCCACACAATCTGCTTCGAAAGCCAAATACTCTCCAACATGAAATTGGAAGTACAATAACTCTTCGAACTTGTCCTTAGCTACCATTGTACCTTTCTGATAGAGGAGCCAAGTGTTGGGGAGTGCAAGATCAATAAAATGATGTAGGACGCGGACTGTCCATTTTTTTTTGTACTGGTACTAAGTTGATCCCATTTACTTTATCTTGGGGTATCTTTCAGGTGGATCTTCATAAGTGTCCCGGTTGCATTTAATTTGGCAGCTATGAGCTCTTCTAACATCTGTATGCTGGTGAAATATCTGTCCAAATATAGAACAGCTGTAGTTCCTAGTCCCTTGCTTTGCAGGTCTGGGGAAAAGTGGTTTTTCCCTGGTATATCGTGAAATCGTACACCAAGCATGAAGATCAAGCCAACACGAATTGGGCGTGAAAGGGGGATTAGTTGCCTTCCAATCAATTACCCCTTTCGATTTCTAATCGAATGAGCTGTTTTCGGAGTTTCTACGACAACAAATGGCCGTCTCACAATTTCTGTCAGATGTATTTGGAGAAAATACGAGGTGTGTGGGGAGTATCAACCCTCCGATCACCCTGAATCTTAGGGATGGCGCTAGAACTTCTGATAACCAATCCAATGAACCGAAGTTTATACGATCACCCTTTCTATATATAGCTTATATGCCCAGGGTATAACTTTCATCCCTTGCCCTGATGGCTCTGGGGGGGGGGGTGCCATCCTCAAAGACATAATTCCCGGACCTTTTATTTGTGTTGTACCAAATGGTTATCTCAAAATTTTGATTGGATGTGTTTGGGAAAATAGGGGACGTAGGAGGGGGGTTAGTTGCCCTCCAATCACTTTCTACAATTTGAAAGGGCACTAGCTCTTTCAATTTCCATTCGAATGAGCCTTTTTCGAAGTTTCTACGACAACAAATTGCCTTCTCAAAATTTCGAGATGCATTTTGGGAAAATACCAGGTGTGGGTGTATGGGAGGGGTTATCCACCCTCCAATCACTCTGAATCTCGAAAAGGGCCTTGTAACGTCTAATTAGCTATTCAATAGGCCCCCTCCCAAGTTTATGGGATCATCCTTTCTCGATATAAACCTTATATGCCCCCCCCCAGGGAGTAACTTCCAACCCTTGCCCTGAGGGCTCTAGGGGGTGTGTCATCCTCAAATACATAATTTCCGGACCTTTCAACTATGTTGAGCAAAATGGCTGTCTCAAAATTTTGATTGTATGTGTTTGGGGAAATGGTGGGAGTGGTAGGGGGTTTAGATACCCTCCAAATCACTTTCGACAAGTTTCAATCGAATGAACCCTTTCCGTAGTTTCTACGACAACACGAAGTGCCCTGGTCTAAACAAAATATAATAATAATAAAAAAATAAAATAATAATATATTGTGCCCACATCGCTCTTTACTTAGACAGCCCTTTTGCGCTGCCTATGATTACAGTACAAACAAAATGCGCTTCGAGGCTATTGTAATTTTACAGCATCGAACCTGATAATATGTTATTAATCAAAGTAAAACGCTCCACTAGGAACATATATTTTCAGTTTTTTTTACTGAAAAAAACTGTTTTAGTAAAGGAAAACTTTATTTAGTTCCAGTAAAGAACGAAAGTAAGTGAAAATTTTCTTACGTAAAAGCAGCAATCGATGGAACTTAAGCTGGTACTATTATACTTTTTGATCGTGTATTTAAAAAAAAAAAAGTTGCACAAAGATTACGGTACTTATTTTTTCTATGTATGCTACCAAACAATTCAGGGTAGCGAACTGTAAACAAGGAGCGACTCGGCCCAATAGTAACCGAAACTCTGAAAAGGAATTTTGACAAGAGCTAAAAAAAAGAATCAGCTTTTTATGCTGATTCCAAATATATAAAATTAATCAAGTTTATTGTTACCCAGTAAAAGCTACCAGCCTGGGAAAATTTTGCTAATATTCCAAAAAGGGGGAAAATCCCTAACAAGTCAAGTGATCTTAATGAAAGCCATATCAACAGATGCAGCATACCAAAGAACCCTACTGTAGAGGTTTCAAGCTTATATGTACAAAAATGTGGCAATTTTTTTTGCCATGAGAAAGATAAGGGAAGCGTGTTTATTTTTCCTCCCCAGAGGTGATAGTATCGAACCAATTGTACTAGATGATCCTTTTCCCCAAATACATCTGATCAAAATTTTGGGATAGCCATTTCATTCAGCGTATTTGAAAGGTTCAGTAACTACGCCTCTGGGGATGGCATGGTCCCCCACAGCTCCCGATTAGTGGTTTGTAAGGTATGCAATTTGACCATTGTTTGTTTATAGTTTTTGTTATTGAAAAACACACGGGAATTTTTCGGGGGGGGGGGCTCTATGGGAAGAATTTATTGTGGGAAGGAAAGTTTTTAAGGGATTTTCAATTAAAATTTTTACACTGAGGAGGGAGAGGGAGTATTTCCTGCCATGTCTTAAAACCGGTCAGAAATGAATTAAAAGAAAATGCAGTTTTTTTGAACTGAAAGTAAAGAGCAACATTAAAACTTAAAACGAACAGACATCCTTTAGTTTAAAGAGCGACCCTGACGAAGGGGCAGCGCCCCTCATATATGGATTAAAATTTGTTCTGTTTTATGTGTCTATGTTGCTCCTTACTTTCAGTTATAAAACTTGTTTTTTAATTTTAATCTGAGAAAAAGAGCTTAACGTGTGTATTGTATTCATTTCAAAGCGTTTTTGCATAACTAATGGTTCCAAGTTGTAGTACCAGTTTTTTCCCTTTTTTGTTTGTTATTTCCCTTTCCTTATTTAACACCCTTTAAAAATACTGCATCTTTTCTTTGAGGGGGGAGAGGTCATAATTATGTATTGAATGCGAAAAGGTATCGAAAATTTACGGCCTCCCCTGCTTAATAAAAGTTTCATATAGCCGAGAAGAATGCTTACAAAATCGTCAGGTCATCAAAAGGCTGCTTTTAATTTTGACTCTAATGAACTCTTTATTAATTACTAAATTACAAAAACTAAATACACACAACCGCCGGTTGTGCTGTATTTTCATTCGGTGCTGTGTATATAAATACACAGCACCGCCGGTGCTGTATTTCCACAATGAAATTATAGCTTATTAATACTAGGAGTTTTAACATATAAAGTAAAATATTTGAAATCCCATCTGCCTCCTTGTAAAAAGGTAAAAGGTAAAGGATACGGCATTAGACTTTACAGTCCGTACCGGTGGTGCTGATCTCCGTTTCTTGGCCCTTCAGCCAGGAAGTGCAATGGGGGTGGGGGGCCAGCTATCCTGTGCTTTCGCACACCCTTCCTGTTTACCTTCCCCAGATTTCTCCAGGTACCCATTTGAAGCTGGGTCGACTCTGGCTAAGCTTACAGAGTTACGCCACTGACCCCCGTCCCAAACTGAAGATTTGGATACACTGGGATTCGAACCCGCGTTCTCTCAGACAAGGGATCCCGAATCAAGCGCACCAACCCACTCGGCCAGGACGGCCGTAAAGTAAACAGGGCATTAAATAAAAGATGGTAAAACATATTTTTAAATTCTAAATGCCATTATTTAAGTAAACCATTTCGTGCTTAACCACTTACATTATGAGTGTTGGGAATCCCCTTTGACTCTGGAGGTCTCAAGGAATTTTTTTTTTTGATATTTGGGAGAAAATTCGAGAAACCCCAACCTCCCAAGATTCTTTAATGTGTACACGCAAGATAAAATGTGTCTATTTAAAACGTAGTGTTTCGTATCGAAGACCAGTCGGTATCATCTATACAATCATCTATACAAGAAGCATCCGAAAAGGTTGCCGAAATATGGTACGCGAGCTTAATAACTTTGAATGTTCCCTCATCTGGTTGAAAACCTCAGCATATTGTATCCTGTGTTTGAGTATAGAGAATGTGTTGAGGTAAATTCTATCGCTGAACAAGTTGCTGTCAACATACCTGACGCAACTCTCTAAGTTGACTTATTGAATTACATTGTACTGTAAATTATATTTCTACCCAAGATGAATAGTGTACTTGTTAAAATTGTTTTACCCTTTTGGTTGCTTAAGCTAACGTTCCTTAACAAAGGATCCAAATTTAATTATATTCAAACTATGCTGATATTGCTTTGCTGAAGCTAAAGTAATTTCTTATCTTTCTGCTGTTCAAATTTGAATATTGACGATAGGTTTTTATCAGTCCGTTTAATTATTTTTATCTTCAGATGTAGGAATTCTATCCATAGAATCCGGTAGCTTAAATCAGTTACTATATTCACTGCGCTGTATCAAATGCCTAAAGGCTTCGTTCGCGGTTATTAAAATTCTGCTTGAGATTTTTAACTCGTCCTTTTAAAGTCACCTTCCCGCCTTAGGAGCTATTTCTTGCAAATGAGACTCTCTTATTTATTGATCTCTGCAATCATGAGGTTACTTCAGGTCGATCAAGTGTGTCGTAGTGTGAGTGTACGTCTAACAAAATATACAATCAGTCAAAAATGAACATTAAAGACTTTCTAAAACTTTCTTTGTTAGGTAGAAATTTAAACTCACCGTATTTAGAAACTAATAAAATCGTTTTATTCATTCTTTGATATTGTCTTATTACCTAAACTTTTGATCTTATATTTATGGTTTTCGAGGATAGAATGATGTACGCAGGGCTGGCCTTTTAGAGGGAATCAGTTGATTTATCATGGTGGCTGCAATCGTATTTTTTAAGACTGGATCGTCTGAAATGTTGGGGAAGGAAAGAGGTAGTTTACCAAGTCTCCCTCTGTATCCAGTTATACTTTTCAAGTTTTTTGTTTTATCAGTTTGGACAATTCAGTCTTTCTCCAAGTCATAATAAATTAATTCTACTTTCCGGATTTAACTAGCAATTTTATTTTCATTCTCATTAGGTGCTCTGAATCAAACGCAATTTGATGTATTTTTTACAATTTGTTTAAATTGCTGTTGTCATTACTATAGCATTATTATTAAATATTTTGGGAACATAATATGACAAATTTCAGTTTTGTGTGCAATATACCCCGAGTGCTCGTTAAAGACATATCTAAGGAATCGTTCGATCTTAAGGAGTAGGGAAGTGGTAGAATTAGGAACTTGAAGACTTGTAACTGGACCCTTTTTTCGGGGGCAGATTAATTCCTAGAAGTTTCATTCATGTCGCACAAGCTTTTTCCGAATTCAGGAGAGGTTATTGTTATAGAGAGGACATGTAGGTAAGAGCTTGGGAAGGCCTCTCAAAATGTAATTTAGAACACAGATTTATTCGTAAATTTTCATTGACCATTGACATCTGGGCCGTAATTTCTTGGGAAAAAACCCCTTACTATTATTGAATTCTTAAATACAAGTAAAAACACCCAAGGGCGTATCCTAGGTTTTAGTTAGTGGGGTAGGGGGGTTGCAAAAAACTTATAATAAAAATGCATCCAATTTTTTTTATGCATTGTTGTTGCGTTTAGCGAGTCGGACACGAATTTTGGTGGCGACTTCAAACCCGTTACACCCCCTGGTTACAGCCTTAAAGCTACATTAATATGAGGCTTTTTATAAGTTTCCAGATAGAAACACAATTTTGGTTAATCTTCAGGAGTCCGCCGGTAGGGACTGTAAAGTCCAGTGCCGTATTCTTAACCTTCAGGAGTAGGACAAGAGTTAAAAGCTTTCATGGAGTTGGCAAGAGAGTGATAAACTCTGAATTTAAGGCAATCTAACGGCAGTGTCTCCTAGCATTTTTACTATAATAATATTAATGAATACCACGATAGTAAAGTATTTTTAAAAAATGGGTTTTTCAATTAACTTTTCAAAGTTGTTTATTTTTCTCATTCTTATTCCTCATTTCTCATTCTTAGCTTATTCTTGGTTTCTGTCTTTTATGTTTATTTGATGTTAGATGCTGTAAACTTACCCTCTCTTAAAATAAAGAATAATGATCTCCTGTGTCCTTCAATCCTTCTTTTTATCCAGACGTTTTCTCATGTATCCATGATAGATATTGATTGAACTTGGGATATTTTGTGTCTAAATTGGTTCTTTCGACTATAATTAGGTTTGCGAAACATAAGAAAACTAGTCTCTAAATTTTCAGTCGGCGAAAATATACAGAAATCAAATAAATACAAGGAAAACGAGATGTGTTTGATTCTGAATATGTGATATGTTTTTAAATAGAATTATTTTTTAACGACTAGCAATCCGAAGCATAATCCAAAAGAAGGGCGATATATCTTTAATCACTGTCTTTTTAAAGAAAAGGGGTTTTCTAACTGGGATCCAAAGTATTAATTTGCGGGAATGAGGAAAAGAAAATTGCTGTGTGCAGAAGCACATTTTCTGTTGTTGGTAGATGCCATTTTGTGTCTCTAGCTCTTTCTAATGTGCCTCAAATCCTGTATCGAGTTTAACCCCTGCGTAAGAAACAAAGCTCAATGAAAAAAATAGACAAAACGGGACTTTGGCCAGTAGCAAAAAGACAAAAAACCAAAACATCGCGGGTATTTCGCCTGTATAAATCGAGGCGCCATCAGCGTAAAAAAAAAATTAAAAAACTAAAGTAAATTAAAATACATAAAAAACCACTACCAACATTAACTACAATTGTCGAAACAGTCAACTTGGGTTACTTTTACTAATAGAGTTACTTCGGTGAAAGCACCAAAGCAACTTCATTGAGTTTTCTCTTTGTTTCTTTGGTGCTTTCATCGAAGTAACTCTTATCAGTAACAGTAACCCAAGTGGTCTGTTGCGACAATTGTAGTTTAATATTAGTGGTGGTTTTTTATGTCTTTTAGTCTACTTCAGTTTTTTTAATCTTTGTTTCTTTTACGCTGAAGACGCCTCGTTTTTATGCAGGCGAAATATTTGCGTTTTTTTTGTCTTCTCGCTACTGGCCGAAGCTTCGTTTTGTCTGTTTTCTTCATTGAGTTTTCTATCTTTGTTTCTTTGTCGTGGCTGGCCAATTCGGCTTCAGATCTTTCATTAACCCCTCAGTGCTCATTGCACCACAAGTTGTTTGCCGCGTAACCTCTTAACTTGAGCATGTTATATTCGGATATTTGTTTTGAAGGAGAATTGTCCAAGTTTTCTAGTCGTTCTCAGGAAAGGAACAAAAGGGCAAAGTTTGGATAAACCAAAAATTTTTGAAACTAGAAGAACGACATCAAACAGTTCGTGGTAACGAACTGTAGTAAGGAGCGATCCGGCTCAATAGTAACCGAAACTCTAAAAAATGGAATTTTGGTACCAATAGCTACATCAAAAGAATCGCATTTTAATACTGATTGTAAATATATAAGTTCCATCAAAAGTTACGAGCCTGAGAAATTTACCTTATCTAGAATATAGGGGAACACCCCCTAAAAGTCATACAATCTTAACGAAAATCACACCATCAGATTCAGCGTATCAGAGAACCCTATTGTAGAAGTTTCAAGCTCCTATCTACAAAAATGTGGAATTTTGTATTTTTTGCCAGAAGGCAGATTACGGATGCGTGTTTATTTGTTTGTTGTTTTTTATCCCCCAGGGGTGATCGTATCGACCCAGTGGTCCTAGAATGTTGCGAGAGGGCTCATTCTAACGGAAATGAAAAGTTCTAGTGCCCTTATTAAGTGACCGAAAAAATTGGAGGACACCTAGGCCCCCTCCCACGCTAATTATTTGCCCAAAGTCAACGGATTAAAATTCTGAGATAGCCATTTTATTCAGCGTAGTCGAAGAACCTTATAACTATGTCTTTGGGGACGACTTACTCCCCCACAGTCCCCGTGGGAGGGGCTACAAGTTACGAACTTTGACCAGTGCTTACATATAGTAATGGGTATTGGGAAGTGTACAGACGTTTTCAGGGTGATTTTTTGGTGTGGGAAAGGGGTTGAGAACTGGGGGATATGTTGGGGAACTTTCCATCGAGGAATTTGTTATGGGGGAAGAAAATTTCCATGAAGGGAGCACAGGATTTTCTAGCATTATTAAAAAAAACAATGAAAAAATAAATCTGAAAAAGTTTTTTCAACTGGAAGTAAGGAGCAGCATCAAAACTTAAAACGAACAGAAATTATTACAGATGGGCTCACCTCCTCCTAATACCTCGCTCTTTACGCTAAAGTATTTTTAGTAATTTCAACTATTTATTGTACGGCTTTTGTGATTCAGAGGTCATTCTTAATGAATTAGGACAAAATTTAAGCTTTAGTGTAAAGAGCGAGGTACTCACGAGGTGGTGAACCCCCTCATATATGTAATGAAAACATGAGAATACAAAAGTTCGTTACGCAAGCTAATTTATAAGTTACGTATATCTTTTACTAATAAAAACATTCGTAAAAAATCAAAAGTTCTATTTGCCTTTTTAAGTAACCAAAAAATCGGAGGGCAACTAGGCTTCCTCCCCCGCTCCGTTTTTTCTCAAAATCATTCGATCAAAACTATGAGAAAGCCATTTAGCCAAAAAAATAAATATACAAATTTTGTTTTAATTATTCCTCTGCGGAGAGCCAAAATCAAAACATGCATTGATTCAAAAACGTCCAGAAATTAAATAAAAAAAAACAAGTTTCTTTTAACTGAAAGTAAGGAGCGACATTAAAACTTAAAACGAACAAAAATTACTTCGTAAATGAAAGGGGCTGCTTCCTCATCAACGCCCCGCTCTTTACGCTAAAGTTTTTTACTGTTTTAAAAAGTAGAGTTGAGAGAAAGAGTCAAGCTTTAGCGTAAAGAGCGGGGCGTTGATGAGGAAGCAGCCCCTTTCATATACGAAGTAATTTCTGTTCGTTTTAAGTTTTAATGTCGCTCGTTACTTTCAGTAAAAAAAAACTTGTTTTTTATTTAATTTTTACACATCAAAACCCTCTTTCTTCTTCGCGTGTTTCAGAGGGCAATCTTATAAAACCAAAGGTTCTAAAATTAGCCGTATCTAGGGGGAACCATCTCTGAAAATCTTATGTTATTTAAAGTAGGAATAAAAAATTATTTTTTGAATAAATTATAAATTATATTGTTTAAATTTTTATCCCTTTTTTTTCTTTTTTTATGATGAGAGATGGCTGTTTAGAGATTGTATAGTGTTTCGTCTTTTTTTTTTTTTTTTTTTTTTTTTTTTTTTTTTTCTTTTCTTTTTTCTTTTTTTTCGTATTTCTTTGATTTTGAATGAATAGTTATCATTTATTTGTTGTAGTTTTGCTGCTGAACAGGGACATTTTAGGTCCCTAAATTGAGCAGTATATTATTGATTGTAAGTGCAATTTTAGTAATTTTTATTTGATGAAATAAACGCATACCATTCTACTTTTCATAAACTACATTTCCTAAATATGTCAGAATTGAATGAATTTTGTGTTATAGTTAGTCCACTATGTAAACATAATTAATAAATTGGACGACTTTAAGCCTTTTTTTTCTCCATTTTGAGCAGATGTTTGAGATAACCCCAATTTAGCCTAGTGACAAAGTCTTGGAGGCTAAGGTGCTGGGATATTGGATGCCTAGTGACAAACTTAGTCTCGAAACTGTTTATACGGCCTCTAAAGAGGCTTTCAGCCAATTTCAGAGGCATTTGAGCTGCAGGAACTTGCCCTGTCTTGCTAGAACAGGAACATCACTGTAAACCATTAGTGGTCGCACTCTCCAGTAAATATCAAAGCGAAGAGCGTATGATAATGATCCGCTCAATCCGCTGGCGTACAGAATGTCTTCGGGACTGCTGGATTGAATATCTTAATGTCTAGACCAACTTGGTATAGGCCTAGTGGGATGCTTAACCTTTGTCACGAAGGTCAGCTGTGCAGTTCATGGATAGTTCTAAATAGGGACGTGCGTGCCGAAATCCTGAATTTTCTCGAATTTCTGGTTACATCTCATTCAAATCATCAAACAAAATTAGTTTATTATTGTTGGATCCCCCTCCCCTTAAAAATATACTGCGTACATTCTTGGTCCTTAGCGATATGGACTATTTTTTACTTGCTCTGAGGTTCTCCATAGTCTCCCATACTTCTGAAAGTGTTCCACTCATTCCCGAATTTGGCCCTTGCAAGACGTCCGACATTCGAACTGATGTATAGAATTCCTATAGTTTACACAGTTTTATGTTATTTCAGAGTTAACGTTGTCTCTAAGTGACTTCATTTTCTTTTGTTTCTAGAAGGATCTTGCATTTAAGGCTATATCTAAATGTATCTGGAATAGAAATAGTAAACTTAACGGATACTTTTCACTTGAGAAATCTGCACACTGAGCAACAAGTCAACATCCTTTTTCAGCATTTGCACGCGTTGTGCATATATTTCAATTATCTCAAATTGATTACTATTTATAGCAATAGGTTAATTTTAGGTAAAGCAAATATGTTTTATGCAAATGAAATACAAATATTGTAAAACCTCTTATCTCTATTTAAAGAGTCAATAATCCTGAGTCAGTTAGGTACATGTGTGACACACATTGAGTATTTGAAATGGAAGTGAAGTAGCCTATTTGCACAGGAGTATGAAAAATTTTAAGGCTACGTCATATAGGTACTTGGAGGAGGATCCTGCTTATGCCATTTATCCACCATCTTCTAGTCATGGTAAGTTCTAAGACCTTTGACTAACTTCAATACGTAATCCAGTGTTACCCAGCAGAATCATAAAATTAGGCATAAAAATCTAAATAGAAGCATTGGTGTTTGGAAACCACTTTTGCCTAGAGGACACGCTATGCATATTGGGAGCCTGTGTTCTACATACTAACCTTCTCTATGTATTTATAATCAATACAAAATCGCTTAAAAATGTGCATCCCCCCTAACTTTATTGAATTAATATTTTCATTTTTTTAATTTTCCTTATCTGCTGGGTCCAAATTCTGTCACTGATGCTAATAGTTTTTTTTTGCGGATTTAAGCCATAACGTCCTGAAGTTCTTTACTCAGTGTCCCATACTCTATGGGATTAGTGTTAAAGTGCATCATTTCACTCATACAAATCCTATGGTTTAAGCTAAACTGTGTTAACTCGTCTTGAAAAGTTGTACCAGATACTAAGTTTTTTTTTTTTTTTTTTACTAAGGATCTATCCCTATAGGTGTTTAA
The DNA here is from genome assembly GCF_032884065.1 of Artemia franciscana. NCBI lineage: Eukaryota > Metazoa > Arthropoda > Branchiopoda > Anostraca > Artemiidae > Artemia > Artemia franciscana. The sequence continues at coordinate 24,379,507 of NC_088871.1, forward strand.
GGATTATTTCATTCTTTTGTTTGTCGATTTGTGTACACATCAAAAAATATTCTCGGTAAAAATAATTTGAATTGGATGGTGCTGTCCCAAGACTATTTCATTTCAAGACCAGTTACTTGGAAGATGTAGATTGGAGGTTTACGTTGGTAGACACTCCCGTCGTCAACAAAGATAGTTACTAATGCGCATTAAGTTTTTGTCTCTTTACTGTTTCGATTTTAGTCAAGTCACATTATTTTCACCATTACTCTTTAAGATTTCTCCTCTTTGTTTAGCTTTAATAATATATTTTTCCAGCTGCTGGAAGTCCAGCTTTAACGCCATCTAGTCGTTTGCCAGTCAGCTCTGCCCCTCGAAGTCGTACAACTTCGGAAATTGCAACAACCAGTCCCTTAAATTGCCAACAAACGGAATCTAATTACGAACAGAGCAACCAGCGTTGGAGGGGCATACGAAATGCTTTTTCGCGTTGGCGGCGGCATGGCTTAGAGAGTCGTTACAGCAGTCCTAGTAGCGGGGTTGCCAGTGATGATAGCTTTGGGGAGTCTCCTCTATCACCATCCAGTGTTCAAAGTGAAATATTCCCTATAACTTGTTCAAGTAGGACACGAATATTCGCACACCCTCATCGAGGCCCTGTCGTCAACCCACAAGCTAATATTTATAGTAGACTGCCACCCATACATTCGAATAAACATTTT